>NW_017732259.1:405050-460840 GCF_001890085.2 Hipposideros armiger | reverse complement strand
TCCCTATTTGGAGTAGGGACAGAAAAGGCAAAAAGCTGCAAATGTTCTCAATACAGTGTCCAGTTAGAGTGACATGCCTTCTCAGAAAAGAGGGTGGGCGCTCATGCCGAAATTCAGGAGTCCTGTGAGAGCGCTGGACTCCTGTTCCCACAGCGATGGTTCCACAGGATTGCCACTTCTAACCTGCCTTATCAAAGGGGGCAGAGCCAAACACCACGCTGCTGTGACTTCAGCTTGCTAAGGGGCCTGAAGATAATCCTCACACACAGCCTCATTCCTGCACCATGGTTTCCATCCAAAAATGTCAGGGCTCATCTTCATCTCACTGAGAGAAACCTAGCAGAAGAAACATGTCACCAAGCTTTGGGCTTCACCCTCTGTGTTTCCCTTCCGAAAGCTGACTGATGTCATAAGGTTGGCATTATTAGAAGCTGTGTTCACACCTCAGGAAATGGTCTTGTTCTTCCAGAACAGCCTGAGAATGTGATGAGATCAGTGTTGGAGGTAGTAGTGGGTGTCTGGGGGCCAGTGGCACTTACACACACGATTTGTTAGATAATGTCATAAGAGCTGAGGCCTGACTCGGGCTTCATGCTTTCTGAGCTGACAGTTTCAGGGCTGTTTCTATTTCTGTCAAGGCTTTTTCTCTCTGTGTGGGCCAGCCCTTGTTCGCCTGGGATCATTCATTTGTTCACTCATTCATTCAACAAATGAGTAACTGCGTTGGCAAGGTGTGATCCTGTGTGCTGAGAGAGACGATGTAAAACCAGGATAATTGCTTGAGAGGGTAGAATCTACTCATAGAAGAAGACATTTTTTGGCTGAAACTTGAAGAAATAGAGGTAGACACAGTGAGCTCCATCTTCTGAAGTTGGAGCTGTCCAGTAACTGAGGATCTGAAAGATTTTTAGGGCCATTGTAGTCATTCCCTAAAGCCTGGAACAAAAATACCAGATTAATTGAACCAATGAGAGCAAGATGATAGTCTTAAAGCATGGTGAAGAGGGAGGGAGGGATGGAAAGAAGGAGCGAGAGAGAGAGGGGAGAGGGAGGGAGAGGGAGAGAGAAGCAACTGCTCATAAATAACAGGGTGTACACTAAACATCCAAAATTGAGGGAGGACATGTACAGCTCATTGGATGGTGCATCTTACATAGCACACTATTCCAAAAGAGAGACCCGCACGGGCAGAGCACAGCTATGTGAAAGGGCAAGGTTCTGGGGGTGGAAAATTGTTCTGGGTTGTTGGGGGAGATGAGAAAAGATGAGAGTGATTATAGCAGTTATGAAAAACCCAGTGACCAGGTTTTTGGATTCTGACCCCACCCATTAGTTACTGAAGGGCCTCTTTGGACAGGTGACTTAATCTCTCTGTCCTTTTGTCTATTTGTTAGGAATATGAAGTGCAATATTGATGTGTCTGAAATAGTGGCTAACACGTATTAAAGGCCCCATATGTATTTATGGTCATGATGTTTGCTCCAATTGCAAAAAAAGAAAATGTGACACAGAACAGAGTTTAGTGAACTTTTTTCTTTAAAGGGCCAGAGAGTAAATATTTTTAGGCTGTGGGCTACCTGTGGTCTTTGTTGCTACTACTCAACTCGGCTGTTATATATTGGGTTTTCGGTAAAGTCATGACGTATTTCTTCTATGTTTTTTGTTGCAAAAATGTGTCATGGCTTTTCCGACAACCCGGTAATAGCATGAAAGCAGCCATAGACAATACATAAATAATTGGGTCTGGCTGTGTTCCAGTAAAACTATATTTACAAAAACAAGTGATGGGCTGGATTTGGTCTGTGAGTCATAGTAACTGATTCCTGTTTTAGCATGCGGAATTGTTCTGGACAGTATGTGTTCATATGTTACAGGGTTGGGTGTGGGGAATTCATTAACAGCTCCTACAGTAAAAGCTAAGGAACAGTGACACAATTAGATGTTAGAATTAATAAGAAAAGGAAAGCTCTCTGACCAGATGGTAGAAATTACCAAATTGTGTGATTGTGTGTGATGTGTGTAACGTGTGTTCATATTGGCAGAAGTGAAATGAACCTAAAGACTACTGAGATAGGTTAGAGATAAGGCATTGGAAATAGTAAAGAAAGGACACTCGGGGGCAATGTGTTTAAATAGTTTAGGGTGGAGGCATGCTTCTTCTTTGGTGACTAAAAGACCAACTACTGGAGGAATAGGCTTGGGGAAGATGCTGCATTGAGGACAGGGTGAGTTTGTGGGTCTATTGAATAAGTTTTCTCTATCGAGTAAGTTTTCTTACAGGCATCTTTGAGATTCAGAAGAGACAAAGTCTGTAGATAGAAATGTAGAAAGCATTAATAAGTGACTAATCTAATTCCAGAGAAGGAATGACGAACAGTGTGTGTGTGTGTGTGTCTGTGTGTGTGTGTGTGTGTTTGTGTGTGTGTGTATCCCCAGCAACTTATTCCAAAAATGACTTGCTGAAATGCACAATTCTGGCTAAGCTGGTGCTGATCTTTTGATGTAATGGATTTCTGCTAATTTATGCAAAGCTTCATACCCCAACCCCCTGTGAAGTCACAGCTGACTTTTCCAGGCCAATTGGCTGGAGGTGAGGGTGCCGTCTGGGACTTTGGAAAACAGTGCGTCTAACCGGTTTACTGAGGGGATTGAGGAGACAATATTGATAGCTGGGTGATTAGTCTCACCCAAGAATGAAGTCAAAAAAGGTTCCAAATGATACTTCAGCGCACATCCCCATAGTTGATGTATTTATTCTATCAGTGCACATCTGTTATCTTGCCTCTGACTCTGAATACCAGGCATGATCCCAATTATCATTGTTTGCCTATTAGATATAGTGTCTAATCCTAGCAATAACCCTATGTGTGGTGACTATTTTTATCCATCTTTATTTTTGAGATGGGGGATATATATTGGGTTGTCGGAAAAGTCATGATGCATGTTTGCAACAGATGGCACTAGTTCATTTTTGGAAGTACTAGAGTCATTCGCATCTATGTTATTGCTATGTCATTTGATAGCTGACGGTTCTAGCCTCATTCTAAAAAAACAATTGAACAATTTGATTGAGTTTTGGAGATTTTACAAGTTGAAGATGGAAGACCAAATTGTGCATTTTTGCCATATTTTACTGTTTTAATCCATAAAGGGAAGAACGTGCATCAAGCTTGTGAAAAGTTGCATAAAGTTTATGGTGACAATACTCTACCAGAACGTCAGTGCCAACGATGGTTCACAAAATTCCATGCTGATGATTTGGATCTCAACGATGCTTCTTGGTCAGGGAGGCCCACCGAGATTGATTACGACAAAATGGAGACATGATCAAGTCAAACCCTTGTTACACAACATGAGAGATTGCAAAAACATTGAACAGCCATCATTCAAGCATTCATGACCACCTGAAGAAACTAGGATATGTAAGCAAGTTCAATATTTGGGTTTCATATGAACTCAAAGAAGTTCATTTGATGGCACGTATAAACATCTGCAATATGCTAATTAAATGTGAGGAAAACGATCCTTTTTTGAAGTGACTGATAACTGGTGATGAGAACATTGTTTACAACAATGTGGTGTGAAAATGGTCTTGGTCCCAACATGATGATTCACTTCAAACAACATGGAAGGCAGACATTCATCAGAGGAAGGTTATGCTCTCAGTGTGGTGGGATTTTAAAGGTGTATTTTTCGAGCTCCTACCAAAGGACCAAACAATCAATTTGAATGTGTACTGTTGGCAATTGGACAGTTTGAGCCAATCCATCATCTAGAAACCTCCAGAGCTTGTTAATTGTAAAGAAGTTGTGTTCCATCATGACAACGCGAGACCACACACCAGTTTGATCACCCGTCAAAAATTATTGGAGCTTGGATGGGATGTGTTGCCA
This sequence comes from Hipposideros armiger, assembly GCF_001890085.2. Lineage (NCBI taxonomy): Eukaryota > Metazoa > Chordata > Mammalia > Chiroptera > Hipposideridae > Hipposideros > Hipposideros armiger. The sequence continues at coordinate 456,947 of NW_017732259.1, read as the reverse complement.
CACCCACCATACTCGCCTGACTTTGTGCCGTCAGACTTCCACTTGTTTCACTCACTTCAAAATTCCTTGCTATAACGTTCAATTCAGATGAGGCTGTAAATCAGCACCTTGTTCAGTTTTTCACAAATAAAGACAGGTCCTTCTATGAACGAGGAATTATGATGTTCACTGAAAGATGGCAAAAGGTTATCGAACAAAATGGGCAATATATCATTGATTGATGTTTGTTCTTTATATAAATAAATGAACTTTGAAAAACATAGACAAAATACGTCATGACTTTTCTGACAACCCAATAGACAGGTTGTTATACAACTGAAAGTGGAAAGGCAGGATATATACAGAGGTTAAGAGCCCAAACTCTTAACCAATAAGACAGGTTCCTTTCACTCTCTCTTAACTTCATATGCCATACAAGAGTTGTTGTTATTGTTGTTTTTTTTCATTGTTCCTTGTTTTGAGAATGCATTATTTTAAAATTGGTATTATTTTACTGACCAAATCCTAACTTCAAAAATGTCCTTTTACCTGAAAATGAACATTAGTTTTTAAAAACATCCTCTATCTTGAGCTTATATCACACCATTCAAAATAAATGGAGGAAAAATAGTCACACAGGGAGACCAAAGATTTCTGGGGCAAATCATTATGGAAGTGGAGGAAATCTAGGCTTTTTGAGATGGTTGCATTAGCTTTGAAGAAAGTTTCCCTTTCAGATAGCTCTTTCCAAACCCTGCCTTTAAGAATAGCAGAAATTAGAAACTTTATGGATTGGCCCTTGTATTTATGCTTCCTTAACTTACACGAAGACATGATTTGTTTCATTTAATAAGACCTTGATTGCAGGTATCAGCACAGAAGTGTTGACTACTATGTTCCTTTTGGTAAAAGGCAAGCTGTGTGAAATTCATGGAAAATGCAATTAACGTTCTAATTTACTCAATACCACTGGCTTTAATTAAAGTAGATCATATTTCAATGAAGCAAATTCATGGTTTTCTTTGACAAAAGAAGTAGAAAACACACGAAGGAAATTTACTATTTTTCCTTTGAATGTTAATCCAGAGCATGACTAATCTTCAGTTGTTACATAAGAAGGCATAAGCATTCCCAGCAGAGGCCTGTGGACCCACTTTTCTGTGTAGGAGCCCCACAATGCTGGTTAGGAGAGCTCAGTGAGGGCACCTCCATTCTTTGCCTTTATCCCCAGTTCTTCACCACCAACTATCTCACCTATCTTTTCCACCTTGTGTTGTCTACTTCTCAGGATATTTCAAAGGTAAAGATTGAGTTACACGCAGACACAATACACTACCTTCATTTTTATCGGATCAGATGCTTTAAGTGCTTTATGCAACCTAAAACCTGCCTTTAGTAGGCAGGTTCAGGGTTGTTTTAGTGATGTCATCAAACACCCAGACATTTTTCAACCTTAGTTCATAAGCTTGAAACTTAGGGGTGGCTCCTCATGATGACAAAATGGCGGCTGCTATTGCAGGCGTCTTAAAGAGGCCAACTATATTTGGCAAGGAGGAGTGTACCCGGCCATGCATCTATTAGGGAGGAAATCCTTTCCTAGAATGTCTGGCTATGTCCTCCGCACATCCCATTAGCCTGGATTGAGTCACATGCCTGTGACTTGGGAGGAAGGCATACAGAGTGGTAAGATTGGGGAGACAAATACCTGACAGGTTCTTCTGTCAAAGAAAGCACCTGGAGGAGGAAGATGAATGAGGTGGCGAGAGAATGTCTGTTGGATAAGCCAACACCCATGTCTGCCATAGCAGTCAAAGCCCGTCATTAGTTTGGATATGTTCATGTAGGCATGGAACTATTTGGCAAATGAACTTATCGTCTCAAATCATTGATCTTGTTGGCTTTAGAAATGTATTTGTCAGCTGATATTTATAAATAAGGACACGTGAAGTCCACGGACTATAAGTGTATTTGCTTCTATCAAGGATTCCTTCAGCCTTTGTATTTTCTAACACTCAATGTGAAATGATTCAGAATAATGTTTAAAAGACTCAGAGACAGGTAGTTATCTAGAACTAAGTTATTATATGCTATGAGGGAGGAGGAATTAAAGTTCCAGTCACACGAGTACCATGATGACAGTTCTTAATGATATCTCCAGTAGACCATGTAAGACAGTGAATTTCAAGTGCAACAATTTATGCTAAACAAGGTTAAAATGTGGCAAAGACCGACTATGTTTTAATGTGCTGTAAGGAAATTGAAAGCCTCTGGCACTCTATAACACTAGCCTTTGGTTTTGACTTAAGTACCCATTACCCATAAAACGATTCGTCAGTCATTGTGCTGATAACACAATGGTAATTGCTAAGTGGCTCTGCATTGCTGTGGAGGACCGTTTTTAATTCCACTCTCTTTCTTGAACCAGGCCAGAGTTCCTCCATGCTTTCTTAATAGTCATTTTAATTCGTCTGATAATTTCGTTTCACAACTAAATTGACTGATTATAGTCAATAGGCTTTCACTCATTAAGAGTAATAGCTTGGGAGAAGTTTGCTTAGCTAAACACTTGTAAATAATTTTTCAGTATAAATTTTGTGAGTATGTGGGTGCAAGTCCAATATTTTCCTTCTGTTTTGAGAAATAAAGCTTTGCTTTGGGAGAGTAATATTCAGATTTCCCTGACATACCATGGAAAACTTCTATAGGAAACACTACAGTCTAATAAGGATAAGATAAATAGAAACAGAAGGAACGTTAGCTCTCATTGGGTCCTACTCTCTGTGCTTAGACCTGATGAAATTGAGATTCTAAGAGGACTTTGTTCCAAGATCAAGAGTCACATGGAGATTAGGTAGAGACCTTTTAATCAGTCATGTCTAATTACCTTCTATGCTTGGCATGGGCTTTGGACATAGTGGTCATTCAATAAATGTTTGTTATTTGCATGAATGGGTTTTTTAAAGATATTTGTTTTCTTTAGCTGCTAGGAAGTTATAGCAATGATTTAAGGTATTGTTCATAAGTCATGAGGGCAAGTAGGACAATGTAACACCCCATCAATGACTTTGTATTTCAGGGCTTCAGTTTTCATTTTTCTGAGGTGCTGTTAAGGGCACATATCTAGACTTATCTATTTAACCAGGCTGTTTGTAATTGATTGGTGAAATGGTTGGTTCAGAAGAGGAACCATTGACATTTGGTTTAATTGTTTGGAACAGTTATGTCCCATGTGCATCAGTGATGGTCATCTTGGATAAAACTAATAAGTCGAGTATGCAGTGTGAATCAAATGCCAGCTCTTGATTTTTTCCACATAATCCAACATGGCTAATGAGGGCAACTACTTTCTGGGGCATGTGGAGATCCAAAAGGTATGGCTTGGATTTATAGAAAATGCTGAGGGAAACCATTTCACAGTTCTGATTTACTTTAAAAGTTAAAGTCTGCTTCATGAGCTACTCTAGAAAATATTCACCTCTTAAATGAAAACAGCAGGCTATCAAAAGACAAATCATTGAACACTGCGCCAAATGTCAAAAGTCTTTTAGATTATAATTTCAGCATTACCACTTACAACCATGTGACCTTAAACAAGCCATATACTTTATCCGTGCCTCAATTTATTAATATGTAAAATGGAAATAATCATTATTATTACTTTTACCCTCTTCATATGGTATTTGAGAATGAGACAATGCAGGTGAAATTTTTGAAAACAGTAACATACTATGTAAATCCAAGGTTTTATTATTAATCCCTAGGAGAACCAAACAGCAATAAAAATGTTTATATTGGGAGGCAGCTTTCCATAGTAGCAGTCTTAGAATCACTGAAAGTATTGAAAATCTAAGAAAACCTATAACAGCTCCCCCATTTTGAACTGATGTCCAGTGGAGTTAAATCAGTCCTCCCAGGGTCCCAGGGGCAGTAGCAAAATTAAAAATTTGGGCCTCCCATCTTTTCATGACCTGTTCCTTCTTGATCACCAGGTTGAATTGATCAAAGACAACCTATAAGGAAGGTAAGTAGAACAGTTCTAAAATGAAAATGTAAGCATGAGAAACCAACCTGTAGAAGGTGACTGAATATCCAGTATAGGTGTGAGGTCCACTGGGAAATAATAAATTTTGCCCCTGCCCTGAAGATGCCATTAGTCCATGAGACAGACATGCCCCTAGGAAAGCTAGTGATGACAGCGAAGTCCAAGGGTGGTGAATCTGTGTGGTGTGATAGAGAAAGTGCTAGAGCAAGAGCACTGAGCTCTCTGGGCTCAACCACAAACTCATAGCTTTGGGTGAATGACTTAATCCTCAAGTTTTATTGGTAAGAATCATCAAGGACATTTGATAAATTCACACATTGCCAAACTTCTTTCTTACAAGGAATTCAGTGGGTCTGGTTTGGGCTGAGAATTAGTAAATCTCTCTCTCTCTCTCTCTCTCTCTCTCTCTCTCTCTCTCTCTCTGTCTCTCTGTCTCTCTCTCCCTCTCTCCCTCTCCCCTCCCCCTTCCTTTCTCCCTCTCTCCCTCCCTCCTTTTTCCTACTAATTTTCTAAGAAATCCCTAACTTGCAGGCACTTTTGGGAAACACTTATTTAACTGATATAATCTAACTGGGCCTACTTTTTTCCCCAGGAAATTGGAAGGTTGAAGTAAATAGCAGTATTCAACTTGTTTTCATTGTTGGTCTGTTTCACATGTTGGTTTTCCACATGCAGCTTCCTTTGTGGAAAATGACCCAAAGTTTTGCCTTCCATCTTGGCAGAGGGTTGTGGATACAGCCAGAACTCAATAAATATCTCCTTTATGAGTGATTGAATTATAGATAGGTAATTATATGAGGGGGATTAGATAGTTCTGGTATAGGAATAGCCATAGATATCCATGCACAAAGTGTGTGTGTGTGTGTGTGTGTGTGTGTGTGTGTGTGTGCGTGTGCCCGTGCACGCCTGTGTGTGTGAAGAGGTAATACAGTACCTGCCCCTGGGTGCATCTAATGACATTGAAGAATGAAGACTCACACACTCAGTGGTTGGAAGGTACAAAGAAAATATTTCTGTTAGTTTGCTGAGCAGACTGTAGTCAGCTTATCAGCCACTGGTGTTTTCCATGCCAGGAAGGCAGAGGCTGCAATGTGCCTATGAAAATCAAACAAAAGCTAGTCAGCTTCACATGGAACAGCCCCAATTCTGCCATCTCTGAGTGTCTTAGGGTGTGTGTCCCACCACCACTTCCCTCCTGGGGACAAGGTCAGCTTGTTCTTGTTCAGTCTCCCGTTAGCCCTCCCCTGTGAAAAGAACAGGGAAAGGCGTCCTGCTTTCTGCTTAATTACTGGCTAGAATTTCCTTTCACATCTATAGGAGCCTACCATTGGGCTTCACCACGTCCAGTTCCCAGATGTCGCTTTATTTACTGGCTGTTGTCTAGTATAGGAAGGAACCAAGTTATCCCTATCCCATTCCTGAGAGAAAACTTAACAATGGAACAGGCAAGTGCTAAACAGAAAGGAGAAGTACATGTTATGAGCTCAAAGGTGATCGGAATGGGCTGCAGGAGTAAGGAATAGATAAGGCAATACATCTACAGCTTGTCCTTGAAGAGCAGGAGTAGCATTTGGCTTGTAAGAGGCATAGGAATGAACACTTGGTGTTGAAGCAGAATTTGAAAGAAGGCCTAGAGACTTTAAGAAGACATGACATTCAATAGGAGTTTTTGGAAACTAATCTGAGCATCATTGAACTAAACTGCTATCTCTGAATGTCTACAGACTATGTTGGTGAACAATCGCTCCTCAAATCTGATTTTCTCATTTATTGTTCAGTGTATACTGGCCTTGCCCTCCTTTCTTTCCTATTTTTATGACAAAAGCACCCATAATAGACCTTGCAAAGAGCTTTGAAGCCTGACAGTGAAATAAACATTTGCGAAATAACTGCCCAGAGAAGAGAAAAATAGGATTTCACAAGAATGCTATTGAAGTCCTCTTTTTGTTAGATGCTTACACAGGACCCACAGCGGTAGGGGGCTCCTGATGATGGATAGCTTTCCCATCACTCTAGTTAAATAAATAAATCATTAGAGGGAAGAACAGATGGGTACAGAATCTTAATAGGCCCATCAGCTGAATTCAGGATTTGAAGTAGGCAAAAGTGGGCCCCAGGCTGGGCCCACTCATTTATATTTGGGCCTTGACCAAGGACCCAGCCCAGGCCAGCAGTGACTCTGATCCTTCTTTACATGCTGAGGTAGGCGGTTTCAAGTCAAGCTGGAAGATGAATTCAAGGACGAGGAAGCAGGCTCAGTGCTTTTCATAAGTGCTGCTGTCCTCTGCCTCTTAACTTCCATCCGGATATTTTAGGTTTTTGTTTTGAACCAGGCACACGGCGAGACTAGGACTTGTCCTTGGCAGAAAATATGTCACTTAAGAGAAGTCTCGGTGAAATATCATGTTCCATTTTGAATGTTACACCTCAGATCTATGTCCATAGTCTGTCTCCACATTTCCCAGTTCCTGCCCTCCATTTCTGATTAAAGTTGTCCAGAGCATTCCATCCTAGGAGCTATTTTGGGGTGATAGCCATATCCTAACAATATGACTATGCAAAAATGCTCATACACCTTGTATCAAAGAATCCTCATCAAAATCCAGAGATATTATCGTACACGTTTTACTAGTGAAGACATTGAATTGCTGAGGTCTTAAGCCTATTTTACAAAGCTCATGTGTCGAGAAAGAGACAGTCTGGAAATTCAAGAAAGAATGTCTAGAGTCTGTGCCTCAACATGACCCAGATATGACTATATTGTTTAGAGCATATATTCCCCTTTAAAGTGTCTTCTTGTTTTTTCCCATTACGCAGTGTACTGAATATTTTTCTCCCATACACAGTATAAACAATGAGGGTTTCTGAAGACAGTGGTATTTGCTTTGTTACCCAAAGTTCTTGAGAACCTAATTCTGTTGAGTCTAAATGGCCCAGTCAAATTGTGACTATTGAAGCTCAATACTTAGATGTACTCATATTCATATAGAGCTCCTATGTATCACTTGTCCCCAGGGATGACTGAGGTCCCCCTGTCCTCTTCCTCTGAATAAATATGCAATTGTCAATGGTTCCTTAAAGACCCCAGGGAGCTTTGGACACTGACAAGAGAGGTTTAGGAGCATGTCAAGGTCAATGGTACTTTTGTGGAGGAAGTTGAACAGAAGAATGAATAGACTTGGAAATCAAGTGGGGGAGCTAAGCGAGAAGCAGGGCCAAGGCAGAGGTGAAAATTAGCATGGCCTATTCAAGGAACAATCAGTGCTGATTTGCAAGCTCTGAAGAGAATACCAGTACCGTTTCATACATTTAACAAAATGCTTTTGGAAAGAACATCAGTGAACCAGTTTGGATGAGAACCAAATCTACATTTTGTCTGAAATGATTGAAGTAGAGAAAATCTGGGGCATTGACATTTTAGAATTTTAGATCTGGTGTCATTTGGCTCAAATGACATTCTACAGTAGAGGAAGCTGAAGTGTCAAGAGGGACTTGAGTCTCCCTGTGTCATTCAGGGTGACAAGGCTGAGCTAAATCCCAGACTCCAGCTCTCAATCCACTGATAGCTCTACTGCACTACAGCACCCTTCCCACATGGCATCTGAGGAGCATTGATAGTGTCCTTGGCCTGGGGACCCACAAAAATAACACGCGACCAGGACTGCCCCTGATGCAAAACTTTATATGAGCCTGTAGGCAGCTCTTAATAAGGGTAGATCCATTTCACCAGATCACTTTACAGTCTACATGAAGGTTAATAACTCATGGGGCTAACCATTCAGTCTATTGCAGGAGGTGCAACTCTAAGGCACACATGTGGCCTCTCTCATCTTGTGCAGAGAACAGGTGTCACTATCTAGACGCTTCAGTCATCCCATTAGCCCCAGTGGTGAAAGAATGCTTCTAATTAGAGCTCTCCGGAAATTGGCTTCATTCAATTGGAGTTGGCAGGTGTGATGAAACCCACTTGCCATTTCTGCTCTATGGCCTGATGCTAAAGCTGGAAATACCTACCTGATAGGCTTCATACAAATTCTTCCTGGTGTGTGTCACCATCTCCAAGCTCTGCAACCTGCCACCTGGGAAATCTTTGTGAATAGTAAAGTGAAATTTACACGCAGATCCATAATACTTCACATACTAGAAAACCCAAAAGGGGAGCCCATCACACACCTACTAAATGGGAACCCCCAAACAGCTGCCTCACTTTTGTAGAAAATAAAAGCAGGAATTAGAAAGTGCTTAGGACTGTGACTTCTCCAAAGCAAGCCATTAAAAGTGTCAGCTCTCTCTCTGTTACCTGACAGAGATTTTTCCATCCTCCTATTGAGACTTTTGCCCCATGTCGAGTTGTACTGATTCTGCTTCTGTCTCTTTGCCTTAATTTTCACATTCCTCTGGATTATTTTCTTGTCTCTCTTTACTTTGCTTTCTTTTTTTTTCTTTTCATTTATCTATCTATTTATTTTTGAGAAGAAAAATGTAATCTTTTTCACATGAGGCAAAGCATTATAAAATTTGAAAAAAAACTTAAATGTAAATTATGGTATCTGGTCCATGGTGCATTTCATGAATGTTTGATTGGGTGGATAGTTATATGGATAGAAGTTTTAAAAAGCCTATTTAAAAGCATTGTGATTGTTTGTCTCCTTCTTCATCCTAATGGTCCTCGCCATACATGTGCATAAGTCAAAGTTAAGGAGGAATCTCAACAGTGAGATCTATCCCCTTGCCTTGTTTTCTCTCTGGCCCTGATTCTCTTGGTTTCCTGATCCCCTACTTTCTCTGCCATATTCATTTATTCTCCCTTCTTCCCTTCCTCCTTCCCTCTCTTTTTACTCCTTCTTAGTTTCTCTTCTTCTCCCCTTCCTTCATTCTGTTTGGCTCTGTTCTCCGTTCTCCATTCCTTCTTCCTCAACCTTCCCTGTATATCATCACCTCAGGTCTGTCCTTTGCCACCTACCATTTTCCTCAGGGCTCAATTAAATCAGTGTGGAAATTCTCCCAGTGGTCTGTTCTTTCTCTTATATTCCAGCAGTCACATCTAAATGTGATAAGAGAGACCTACAAAGAGAATGGACTGTTTGAAGAAGCGAAACAAGCTTAGGAAAGCTGCCTGGGGAGGAAGAGGTGTGGGGATGGGAGCCCTGTTCTGTGTTTCCTTCAACTCTTCTCCTTTAAACACACTCCTAGACACAGGCGTGGGCTGATGCTATGATTCATCACTGTTATTGTCTATGGCCTCTTCTGACCAAAGCCAGGAAAGATTCTTTGAAAAAACTAAAATAAGGACTAGAATCCATTCTTTGACAAAGTTGATCTTGTAAGTTAGTGAGATAAACAGATATTTACATTTTAATTTAGGGAGCCCTGGACAGGGGTTTCTGTCCCCAACTTCAGCATTGTGACCAATCTTTTTACTATCACTGTTTACTGCTTTAGATAAAAAAGCTCTTGTTTTGGTCTCTTTAGGAAGCTACAAATAACAGATTGTTAAAGTAAGCAGGTATGCTTGTTATTAGCTAAACTCCTTAGCTCTCTGGAGAGAGAGGGAGAGGGAGACGGACTCTAGTTATGCCATTTGGATCAGGGAAAGATACCTTTACCACTAAATATGGAAGCTGTCATGAAAGTGGCTAAAGCTATGGACTGATTTTACTAGTTTCGTTTCAGAATGATTAGTCTTACCCTCTAATTAGCCAGCATAATAGAATCACAGATCTGTGTAGACAGGTGTGCACCCAAAAGCTAGGGTATAGCCAAGCTTATATATGTGAATAAGTATTCAGAAGAGATTCAACATAGGATATTTAAATATTGGACACTCTCTCCCATCCTCTTCTTCCTGCCCTTGAAGAGCAAGAATAGACAATAAGGTAGAGGCCCATGACTGCAAATTAGCAGTTGAGATGGTTCTCTTGCTGGAATGATTTTAAAAGGAGATTGCACTTGAGGGAGACAGAGTCAAGACATTAATGCCAAATGTGTCATTTTGACCATTTACTGAAATGCAGCTCTCTGGAACTATTGGCTATTAGTGTCGGATTTGCTGGGGTCATTAGCCTAAGAGAGGGACTTTTTTTATTGGGAGTAGGGGAGCAGCTGTTGTTGGCTTAGTATGATATCTCTGTGAGAGTTCCTATTGGTCAAAAATCTCTAACGTCACTGATTTCCTAAAATGTCAATTACATGCAGTGATATATTTGCAAACTTTTGTAATCAGGCAACTGCCATAACTCTCTTTGCTCAGGGGTTTTGAATATAATATGCTGATGAAAGTAGCCAGATTCTTCTCTGGGGCAATGATCAAAAAGATAGGTTTGAGGGTGGGCTTGGGAGAAATTTGGGAAGCTACAGAAAAAAAATGAAACCTCAGGGTATAGCAGCTACTAGCAGACATTATGGTAGGGTTTGAAGTGTGTTTGACGATGCAAAGGCCAAAGCCCATCAGGCTGTGAAAGCAGAAGCGTGGTGCTTCAATAGCAGAAAGGGATTTAATTGCATTTTCCCCAAATGTGTGTCTATTCATTTGAGTGACTGGTGTTAGACAGTTCTCTGCTGGGTACAGTGAAAGGCCCTCGGTGCTTTGAGTCAGCAAGGCTGAGTCTGCAGGATTGCTAGAGCTGGCCTCTGTAGCTCAGGGTATGTTGTCCCCTCTCTGGGACATAGCTTTCCAATGAGTAAGATGGAGATACTGATTGATGTGTGCCCCTTTGCCACACAGGGGTGTTTTAAAGCAATGTAACTTAAGAGATGGGGAAATAATGGACTGGAGTTAAAGTTCTATGCATGGGTAGTATAAGTAGCCAATTCTGAGCATCAGAAATGTTATAGAAAATGGTGCCAATAAAGCCCACAAAGATTAGATTAGAAGTCCAAGTACCAGGAACAATCTACAAGTACACACGGCTTCCTTTTCATATTTTCTTTTACTCTAAGCTCAGGCAGCCCTGAGGCTATATATTTGATAATTTATCTGTTCCATCTAGCTGCTTCCAGAAGTGATTTCTCAAAACGACTGATCTATGGGTAATTCAGCCTTGGACACAAGGACCAGGCTTAGGAGTCATTGACAAGCTATGTTCACGTGGAAAAGGAGAATATCTCAAAGACCAGCCATCTGCTTCACCTTCATGCTTTTCTCTGGGAATCACCTAAAATGGACGTGCCAAACTCTTCCTTACTGCAACCCATAAATGAGGATGTTTAGGGCAACGACATCATGTGATCTATACCAAAAAGAAAGTGTGGCTCTTCTAGGTGTTGTCAGTTCATGTCACGATGTCATAACAAGATGGGAGTGAATATACAACAGGTGTTAGGAGACACACCTGTACGCGATAAACAAGAGGAGCAGGTGAACTTTTGGAGCGCCTCAGACCACGAAACAGTCCTGACATCTATGGATGGACAGAAAAAAGAAAGGATTATGTAAATATAGGAAAAGCCATGAATTTCAGGGCAGTTCTGAGAAAGTCGTAGCCAGGCTTGTGTGGGACTCCTGAACAAAGCCCTTTAGAGGAGTTCTGTATTGGGCAAAAGACATGGCTCTAATACCTTCACCATGGTTGGTGGCCTCTGTGTACATGATATGGAGGCTTCAAAGCTGGAGGCTGTCAATCAAGACCGCTCCTTACAGCAGGTTTTCCTATAGGGAGATCTGAGCAGGGCACCTCCATCGTCACCACAAATATTACTAACACCTCCTATCCTGCACTCGTGGGCCCAATGTTGTCACCTCCACACACCTCTAGTGCCCTTGCCATGTGCCCAGGCTACCCACTTATTCAGTTACCCAGTCAACCCAGCATTCACCAAATACTCTAGGCACCAATCATTACTGCTACTGGATTTTATGCTCGATGATAGGCAGTACGCTAACTGCTACGTGGATAATACCATCTCATCCTTACCACAGCCCTCTGGTTGAATTACCATGAAAATCTTCATTTTGCAGATACAAGTCACAGGAAAAATAACTTGTTCAAAGCCATATAACTGTAAGTGATGTTGTTTGCATGCAAACCTGGCTCAGCCTGGCCCCTGGGCTACTCTGTTGCACTCCCACCCGTTCAGGGCACATCTCCCAAGTGTCTCTAGTAGTCTGTATACTATGCTAGGTGCTGGCGATTTTGTGATTCTCAGATGGACCATTGTTCTCAAGGAATTCATTCTGGAGGTAGAACTGAGATCTAAATAAAAAATTATGATTCAGCTCAGCATGAGAAGTGTGCAGAGGACAGGGATAAACTGCAGCTTAGTCTTAAATGATAGACGAAGATCCAAGATATCAAAAGAAGGACAGAAATCTACATAGATCAGACAGCATCTGCCAAGTCACAGTCATGCCGGAGAGAACCCATGATCCTTTCATTTGTTCACGTCTTCCCATTCAGTACCCTAGTCAAGCTCTGCTGTTTTAAGATAAGATCTGGTTGCCTAGAGAGCTTATGTTTATTAAAACAGCCATTTAAAACCATTAGGCTGCACAGAGATCAGTTACAAGGTATCGTTCAAGTGATTGCTACAAAGAAAATCCTGACATTTCTGAAGCCTTTACTAATTCTGTAAATTGGAACGCATTCAAGTTGATTCCAATATAGAGGAGTCTGTATATTCCAACTATTTTTCATGAGTGGGCGAGCGATGTAGTTACTGCTAATGCTCTAGGAGTTGCAGTGGGGAATGTCTCTTACTCTCCTACTTGACTAGTGTCTGCCACGTGTATATCAATGAGATAAAATGGCTAAAAATACTGTAGTGAAGAGTTCAAAGTCATGTATACACAAACATGCATGTAAAAGTAGAATAAGACTAAATGGAAGGGAACACAATCAACCCATGATGTTGGTTGTCTCCAAATGAATGAGGAGAAGGTACCAAGACCTAGAATGGAGAGAATAAGGGCATTAACTCTAAACAAGAATATTAATAAACAGCAAGTCTAATTTGGGATCCATGTTTTTTATGCTACTTCTTATATTCTTTGGTGTTTTCCAAATTTTCCAATATAAAATTACTTTTAAAAATGTTAATAGAAAAAGAAAAAAATGAATAAAGCCCACATGAATAGGGAGTGGAAATGAGTTCACAAAACTGGGACTGGGCTGACTCTGGGAAAATGAACCAATTCACTTTGTGATTGAAAAATAATAATGATGAATCTATCCATGAAAGAAAATGTCATAGACCTGTATAAAAAAAATAAAAATAAATAAAAAAAGGAGTACAAGTAAAAATTGGTGAAATCGGAAAAAGGTATATACTTTAGTTTATTATATTGTACCAAACTCAATTTCCTTGTTTGGCAATGTACTGTGATCAGATAAGATGTTCTGATTGAGCGGAGCTAGGTGAAGAGTACACAGGAACTCACTGTACTATTTTTGCAACTTCTTACGGACTTCCTATAATTTCTCAATAAAAACATTAAAAAAATAAAATGGTAATGATGGGATAGCATTCTATCCATTTACAAGATATTTATCTTCTCACAGAGTATGTTTGTCATCATTGCACCTTTACTAAACAATATAGCTCTCTAATAGTGACAAGCCAGGCATGGGGGAGTGTCTTCCAGGACAGCCTGCAGATCTCATGGCATGGATTTTATCTACTCACCTCTAATTGTAGGCCTGATAACGTTTTTAATTATTAAAGCACTTATAGTATGTGCATTCTCTCACTTGTTTTTAAGCATGCTTAAATCTTGAGGAATAGTTCTTCCAACAGATACCTTGTGTAGCTCGTTAAAAAAAAATCTTCTGCAGTTAATTTGATTTTCTGATTGACTGATAAGTCTGCTGTTATGTTTGTGGAAGAGAAGAAGGCTCAGCATTTGCTGTTAGTGGAGCAAATTGGAGGAAAAGGAATATACAGATTGCTACTGATGACTTCCAGCCTTATATGAAAACCCAGAGTTGTCTCTGCACATAAATGGGTGTGGAGGTCTCTCATAAGTGGGACTTTGAAGACTGATAGGGACAAGTTTGGCCTCCATCTGTTTCAAGGTTCCTTTCATGGGTCTTCCCTCCAGATTAACCCCAGTTAAAATGTAAATGGTACCGAGGGAGTACTAATTGATTCACTAATACATATTTATGATATGCTAGCCAAGAGCAAAGTCTGGAAGCAATATAACTCCCCCCTGGGATGAGCAGTATTAAGATCTTATCATTGTCACCACCTACCTTATCATGAATTGTTTAAATCCATTTCAAGTAACAAGCAACTATTGGCAGCACAAGATACCTGACAGTTAACAGGAATAGGCATAAGATGATGAGAGTTGAGGCCATAACTCTTGTAGATACAGGCTTTGATGGGAGTAGAGATAGGACTGACAGAATGTTGATAATTATTGGGATTGGTTGATGGGTACATCCATTGTTATGTTATAACATACTGTTATGTTTCATGTTTTGTTTCTATGTGTTTGACATTTTCTACAGAAAAACAAAGTTAAAGAAAAAAAATAAGTAATTCCATATCCCACTATACTGTCCATGGCTATTAGATGTTATAATAATTTTCAGAAAAGGAAAATTATGACTCTAATACAGATATAAAAATGAACACATGCTATTATTAGTTTGAATTGTATCCCCTCAAAAGATGTGTTGAAGTTCTAACCCCATGTAACTGTGAATGGGACCTTGCTTGGAGATAAGGTCTTCACAGATATAATCCAGTTACAATGAGGCCATTAGGGTGTTCCCTAATACAATGTGACAGGTGTTCTTATAAGAAGAGGAAAGTTTAGACACAGACACAAGGAAGAATGCCATGTGAAGGCACAGGTGCACAGACCCAGAGGGAAGGAGACCATGTAAATATGGAGGCAGAGATTAGTCATGCTGCCACAGCCAAGGAGTGCCTGGGGCTACGAGAGCTGGAAGAGGTAAGAAAGGGAGGCTTCTGAGGAAACATGACCCTGCCTACACCTTGATTTAGGACTTCTATCCTCCAGAATTGTAAGAGAATACATTTCTGTTGTTATAAACATGCTGTGGTACTTTGTTACAGCAGCCCTAGGAAACTAATACACATGATAAAGATATTATTCACCTCATTAATAAGGAAACCGGTGAGGTGTTACAACCAATTTAAAGAAGTCAAAGAAACACACATTTATATGGAGTAAAGATATGTTGAAATGAACGTGTAAATGGAGGAAAAATTAGCTTCTTCCACAGAGAGGCAGGTAAGTCAACTTGGAGCTCTACTGGAAGAACATAATTTGCATGTGTGTAGATAAAATTTATTTTGCATTGCTATCATCATCTGTAATTCACAGAGTTGAAACACCTTGAGGGGTGTCCTCTAGACCGTGAGTTGTTTTTCAATGAACTACAGCCTTTTTCTTAGAAGACCCCAAACACTTTTAAACCTTGAATACAAATGCTCATTTAAAAAAACAGAAGAAAATAAAATAAAAATAATAGAAAACCAGATTTAAGACACACTATACTTACTGAATATGTGCTATTTCAGAAATTGAATTACCCACTCTGTATCTCCCTTTCCTCATTTGTAAGATGGGAGTATTACTAATGATGTTGCTTATTAGTTCTGTAGTGAGGGTTAAATGAGATGATAAATGCAAAGTACTTGACAATGACTGACTCAAAGTAGTCAATAAATAATTTTAATTACTGCTATTATTAGTTTAGAGAGTATTGGAAGAATTACCAGAGAGACTCCATAAGAGCTTTGTACATCATCAACCGTTACACAACTACAGCTTAACTCCACAGTTGTATCACTAACTGTAATGTTGGACTTGTTTTACAATGAAAGTAAAGTGGAGAGATTACAGGCTAGAGTAGGATCATGTCTACGAAAGCAGGACCAGGAGGAAGGCCCAGGAGTGAAGAGAAAAAGTGTTTGAGAGTAGGGACAGGGAGGGAAGGAGCAGGGAAGAGAGATTTGGGCCAAGGTCAATTGATGGTTGTTCTGCAGTTGTGTTAAGTGCTCACCCTTCTCCAAATCCTTTGCTTGGTGATAGATGTGAAACCCACTAATGACCCAGTTCTTAAACCTCCCTAAGGGTTTTACAGGCAGTCCCTTAATCAACTGCAACTCCATCCATTTCACCCCAAGACCTCTCTTCAGAAGGTGGTTGGAGAAGGGGGGATATTATTCAGGAACACAGGACAAATGAAATTAAGGTACATTCCTGCTTGGTTGCCTATGCCCTCCCATATGTGAGACCAGCCTGTTCTCTTCTTTATCTCATTCAAAAGAGCACTTCCCACTTTGGGGTAAAACAAAACAAAACCCACTGTCAGCTTGCCTTTCCAGTTAGACTCCAAAGCCACATTGGTTCCATTTGCTCTGGGCCTGGAATGGTTCTTCAGATTCCCTCCCTGAAGCAGTTTACAGACATTGTACAAAGAAATTAATTAAGTAGATTTTCCATTTGCACAGTTTTAATGAATAAATGTTGTTCTTATTTGTTTATCTACTTTCTAATTATAACACAATTCAAAACATCTTGGTTTTCTGCATCCCGACAGTGTGATTGTTATGGCGGTGTTATTGCATTCTCACGGTGCAGGTAATGTGATTTTTTTAGATAGATGCCAGGTGCAGTATTCCATATTTATTAAAGTGTGAGCTGCACATTTTTTTCTTTTCATGTACTGCTTATCTGTACAAGAGCAGGAAGTTCAATGTAATGCTCTGCTTTAAAGAGACTGGGAGGGTTTAATGGGCAGCCTGAGGATTTGTGGTCTGGTAGAGAGATGAGGCCCGGCTGATGCAGTTCATGGCTGACAGAGAGAGGCCTAGACCAGGGCCCCAGGCAGCAGAGCCAAACCTCACTACTCCAAGCTGCCTTGGGGCCATAGATTAATGGATGGAGTCCTGGCAAGGAGGCAGATGTCGGAGGCTCAAAGGCCAAAAGGTCAGCAGACCTGGGAGAGCAGCACCCTGGAAGGAAGGTTTGGGCAGGAGGTGGACTCCCCGATTTCTCTGCTCTAGAGTTTTTCTCTTTTCTAGATCACAGGCGTCTGGTACAGCCAGAGCTTGGAGGTCTGCAGAGGAAATCTGTCCTTGACTGAGGTGTGGGCAGACGTGCCAGGTCTCTCCTGTCTGCCCTCTTAGGGTACAGGGCAGCATCAAGATGTACCTTTGCCCTTGGCCAGGTGCTCTGTAAATCTGTACTGACCACAGATAGGCATTTGAGTACCATCTACTTGAACAGCTGATTGTGGGCCTCCCATGATGTGTCATTCATGGGACCAGGTCCTATCCTCCAGGAATTTACCGTCTAGACTCCAGAATTGCTTTGGGAGACCTCTGGTCTGTCCGGAAGGGGTGTACTGCCGTCCTGCCTTAAGGTCAGATGCTGTGGGATTATTGCTCACAGAGTACTGAGGCCACCTCCTTTTTCTCCCTGTGCATGCCCCCTAACTCCAGGGGTGAAGGGTGGGGGAGGACAAGGTATTCACTGCCCATCTCAATTTTGAAGCTTTGTAACCCTTGTTAAAATGCAGAGTGGTCTAGAGGAAAGAGGATTTTGAGGTAGAACAATCTGGAACGCGAATCCCAAATCTTTCTTTCCTATGTGTGGGATGCTGGGCAGGAGACGACCTCCTGGTGTGTGTATCCTACTATGCACCTGGAGAGGTAGGTACTCCTTGGTTCTAACTATGGAAGTTATAGCATTTAGATGAGACAACAGCTGTGAAGTTCTTGGCCGGGGCCTGGAGCTTAAG
Source organism: Hipposideros armiger (assembly GCF_001890085.2). Classification (NCBI taxonomy): domain Eukaryota; kingdom Metazoa; phylum Chordata; class Mammalia; order Chiroptera; family Hipposideridae; genus Hipposideros; species Hipposideros armiger. The sequence goes on along the minus strand of NW_017732259.1, from coordinate 439,205 downwards.
AAAGGGCAGTGTCCAGGCTTGGGGGCAGGAGGAGAGAGTGATGTGTAGTCATTGAGGATCTGGTGGCCTTGGCCGAAACCTGGCTAGGTGGCCCTCAGCATCTCATTTGTAAAATGGTGCTTTTGGCTAGAGGACCTCTAAGAGCCCTTCTAGCGGGAAGATGCTAGATTCATGACTTTCCATGGTCATCCATTGCCAATGCTAACTTGTTTGAGTTTCTCCTATGAAGAGTCAATATCCATTGCCTTGGGATCTCCCTTCTCGCTCGTCCCCACACCCGAGCTCCTCTGCAGCTTTCCCTCAACGTCAGAATCATTCTTTATCCTCACAACTACATTTATTTTGTGTTGACTCCTGAACCCATGATTTGCTTCTCAGGGATTTTACTATGGTGAGCATTGTCATCCTTCCTGTGTCATTTTCTGGTCCTTTCTTTGATAACTTTTTTTCTTTTCCTATACTCCTAGGCCTTTTGCATAAAGCAGGGCCAGTGATTTTTATGTCCTTCTTGTCTTATTTTCCTTCACTCTGTTGATAAAACTGTACACTGGCTACATACCATGTTTATTAATGAGGGCACTATTTAAGCGGTAATAAAGTCAAGAATAATTGGCTTTATTGCTTCTGCTAAACTGCTCCACTGGACAGAGGTCATTCTGACATGATAATTATATTAAGATGGTGGCACACCACTTCCTGCTTCCTCGTTGCTTCCGCCCCACCATGTTTATTTCCTCTTTACTTAAGTACATCTTTCTTTCTGGAAGGCCATCCATGATGTACTCCAAGCACAGGAAATATCAAACCTTCTCTGTGCTAGGAATTGTCCTAGCTTCTGGAGTTACAGCAAAATAAAAGAAATGCCCCTTGTCCTCAGAAGTTTCTTGGAGGAGACCAAGAAGCACATGGGGATTCTCTTAGCCTATTCGAGCTGCTATAACAGAATGCCATAGACCGGGTGGCTTGTAAACAACATAAATCAATTTCTTATAGTTCTGCAGGCTGGGAAATCCAAGATCAAGGAGATTACATGTCTGCAGAGGCTCGTTTCTTGTTATTAGACAGCAGTTTTTTTCCTGTGTCCTCACATGGTAAAAGAAGGGAGCTCTCTGGCCTCTTCTTATGAGGACAGTGATCCCATCCATGAGGTTGGTTCTTCATCCTTATGCCTTATCACCTCCCAAAGGCCCCGCCTCTAAATACCATCACATCAGAAATCGGTTTACCATATTTTAAGGAAACACATCATTCAGTTTATAGCAGGGAGTTAACATAGCATGTGATCTATGCTCTGGTAGGGCTGAATGTAGGTATTTTGCGAAACCTACCAAGTCCAAGAGGGTAAAAGGAAGTCGTCTTGCACTCTGTGCTGAGTCTAATTGGGAGGAGTTTTGTTCTGAAAGACAGACTGCTATAGGGAAATTATTGGCAACTGAATTTTGACTTAGTATAAGGATGAACTTTAAAACTGTCAGAGTTGCTCAAATAAAAAAGAAGCTGTTTTGGGAAGTGGTAAAGTCCCTGTCACAGGAGATAATAAAATATTTGATGAGAGCATTTGAGGAAGATTTATGAACTGAAAGCGAATTAGCAAAGTGATCTTTAAAAATCTCCTTGTGTTCCTGGGAGACTGAGATTCACTGTGCTAGCATGTAATGGGAACGTTTCTTGGAGAAATGGGAACTGGAGGTCCCATTAACTGATAAGATGCTAGTTAAGCAGAGAACAGTTGGGGGGAGCTCACAGGAAGTGGGATGGGATGAGTTATAAGCTTAGATTCAGATCGAGGCCCATGTGTATAAGAATCTGCGGAATGGATTGTGGAACACTGAAATCTCCTGCCTTGGACCTTTCTAAGTACTCTAGCCATTCCTCTAAACTAGGGCATTTCTGTTGGAGTTCTGTTTGCTTTTTGACACTGGAACGTTCCAACGCTGGATTGTTGGATAACAAGGATTGTGAAAACAGTGTCCTGGACTCTAGTACCTCACGGCATTTTGCTGGGGCCCACACTCCTGTCTGATACGTCTTGGTAAAGAGAAGGATTTAGCTGTTAGAGCTACACACCACTTCTGGTGGCATATGGGCAGCTTCAAACTTCGTTTTATGTCAGACTTTTAAAGAGAGGATTAGGTGTGGAAAATGCAGACAAATTTATTTGAGAGTCCACCTAGCATCCTGGAAGAGTGCCAGACCTTCAATCCCTGAACTCTATTAAAATGCATTAGTATCACACACTGCTGAAGAGGGACAAAACAATCAATCCACCCAGTGTCATCAGAGTGGCCTTACAAAACCCTGAACCTGAATGACTCCTTTGCTTCAAATGATTGTTTCCCCGTCACCTTCAATCTGAACATTAAAGTCCTTAGTGTGGAAAGTAAGGCCGATAATGACTAATAGCATACGTAGGCTCTAGAAGCCTTTTGCTTGGGCACAAATGCTGGTGTTGGGCCAGTTATACAGCCTCTCTGTGCCTCACTCACTTTACTCATATGCTAAATGGAGGTGGTTGTGATAGCACCCAGCTGATCAAATCGTTGTGAAGACTAAATGTGGCATGGCGACATATAAATCAAGCATGTAGAAAGGTGCCTGGCATGCCGGTGGTATCAGTACTGGGTTTCTGCCTGCCCCCTCCCCCCCTCACATACACACTCACTGTGAGCTTCCTGAGAACAGGGATCATGTGCTTTGTGTAGGCATCTCAGAACCAATCCCACGCAGGCCTGGAACATAATATGCGTGAGGCTGAGGAGCACAGGCTCTGGAGTCGGACTGTTTCAGTTCATATTCTGGGTCCATTACTGGACCGTCTGCATAGCGCTTACCTTCGTAATCCTTGGCTTTCTCCTATGTGATATGAGGAGAATAAATGAGATACTACATGCAAAGCATTTAATTATCACAGAGCCAGCACTAAAATCGCTAGCTAATATTATCATTAGAGTTCAATAGATGCTTGTATAATAAACATTCAGAATGCTGTTGGAAAATAATGTGTCCACATTCTTTTTGCCTCTCTCTCTCTCCCTCACGGCCACAGTGGCCAATCAGTCAGTTCCCTGCACCTCAGTTTCCATGTCGTATATCCATGGGTAGCACGACCAAATGCTTGCTTCCCAGGAGGACCAGGAAGATGGATGTTCATGTTTATAAAGTTGCTCTGAGCGACCTGAGAAAAACTGCAAGTGAAAAGTATTGTTCTCGTCATGATTATTAATTGATCCCCCAACCACTCATCAGTTGGAATATGACTGATCCACAGGCCCCGGAGGAAGATTTATCACTCACCTCCCCAAACCTATGGATGTGCCTTTCATTAAATGCAATTATCTCCCAGTGAATGCACGCATCTCCAGTCCACCGCCTCTTACTCAATGAAATCATTAAACCTCTTTGCAGCAAGGAGCCGTCAAAAGCCACCTGATGAAAAATGGCCATAGATTGGTATTTGGGTTTAATTATGCAATATCGGCTCTTGAGAGTTTCAAGGATGCTGTTCTGTTTCCGCTGCTCCTTTGGTTTATTCATTCTCAGTGGCAGTTCTCTGCAGTTCCCTGTGTATCTGAGATATTGTACTGAACTACCACGATGGCCCAAGAGCAACCAAGTTGCATCGGATAGCCCTGCGGGTGCCCCATCGAGATGAGCGACAGTTAATGAGGCCCAGCCTTTGGGCCCATGTGCTGATGCGGGATGGATGTGGAAGTCCTCTGTGTGCTGTGACTGAAAGTGTAGCCGTCCTCCCTCAATGCAGGTTCCCCAGAGCTTCCCTCCATATTTATTCGCAGGCCAAGTGAACATTAGCAGAGGGCAGTGAAATGTCTTCTTGAGTGATGTTGGGTAGGAGATAGATTTCATGTCACATAAAATATATTCTTCTATTCCCCTTTCAAGAAGAAACAGGCAATAAAAAAAGGGGGGGGAGTAGAAACATCAAAGTGAAGGGAGCCCTAAGTGTAATTTGAAACAGCTTGGGGGAGGGATCCCATGATTGCAGTGAAAAGTTCTGTTTTGCCAAATACTTGAGTGGAAAAAAATCATTTCCAAAGACCCAGGAACTTCCTTGTCAAAACATTACTTCATATTTTGCTCGATGGAGAGAACTTAGATTTAAAGATGTATTGGCATGATACTTAAAACATCTCTCATTTAATTCAGTTGTCATTAATGATTGCATGAAGTATTTAGGACAAGTGGTCTCACCCCCAATTGAAAGACAAGGAGACTGAGGCCAAAAGCCTTCTTGCTCCCTATGTCCTTTCCATTTGATGATGCTGTTTCTTTACTTTTCTGTCATTTTTGCACCATACATTTTTTTTAGACCGTACTCAAATGTTTTATACTTGTAAATATATTGGAAATCTTGATGTATAAATGAGGCAGTAATGAGGCGGTAATGATGTTAACCTGGCAAATGATAGATCTGTCTGCCAAGCAAATAACAAAAACTTGAAGGAGAAGTTGGCAACATAAAATTATAAGAGGAAAAATATTTCTAGCTGTGTTTCCAGGGGAGACATCATGGCTGTCCCTTAGATGCACCTGGTAAAGACATAGCCTCCTCCGCAACAATCCCAGAAGGGGTCCATAGAACTTGTGAGTTTATGGAAATTAAAAAAAAATAATAAATAATTAAGATATGAAGCCCATACTATGAAATGAATTTTATATAAGTTACTAATAACTAACAGATACAAATGCAAGAAAACAATACCTTATCAATAATGCAGTTTTATGCAGCGTACTTCTGGACCTGTTCACCAATCAGTCCTTCCTAATTCATCACTAGGACACTTAGGGCGGTGTTGAGGGTCTTCTCCCTGCCTGGGACCTGAGCAATTGCTTATTCTTGATTTGTCATGACTCTTTTTTTCTGGCTGCCATTATTATTTCTAAGCATATCTCAGGTCACTTCTTATTAACCCAGGAAGGTTTGTCTCTTTCTCTCTGCAGTTGGTCAGTAATCGTTTTGAGATACCTTGCTTCACACCACAGTCTTCATTAACTGCATTACTATTGTTATTCATTTGTTTCTCATTCATTCACATTCATCCTAAAAAATATTTATAGAATACTTACTTTATGTCAGGGTTTTTTTTATGCTTGGCACTATTAATATTTTGAGCTGAATAATTCTTTGTTGTGGGAGGCTATGCATTGTAGCATGTGGAGCAGCATCGCTACATGTAACACTTCTCCCCTCAGCTGTGACACCAAGAATGTCTCCAGACATTGCCCAGTATCCCCTGGGGGACAAAATCATCCCTGGTTGAAAGCCATTGCTCTATGTCAATCACTCTTCTAGGCACTATGGATACAAGAATGGACACAATTTCAGACTTGTGAAAATATATACATTATAAAATGTTGACATAAGAAAATCACCTTGGTTACTAGCCTGTATTCCCTGCGTGAAACGAATGATCTAAGCAAAATCTACTGCATGCTAGGAAGATACTGACAGACCAGGCTCTTTTGCTGTTGATGGTAGCTAATGACATTTTCTGAGTTCAGTTTTCTATAGAAGATCCTTCTAGTCTACCCTCAAAGCACATTTTCTCCACAGCCATTCATCTATTCAGCCAACAAATGTTTTTGATATTCCACTGGGTCCCAAGCACTCTATTATAGTTAATTCTTTTTCTCACTTTGATTAGTGTTATCCATAACCTCCTTCACTAGCCATTACCAGAGGAGATTAAAAGTTGTTCATTTACAGCACCATGCTGCCTCCCAGAGCATTTCTATTTAAATACCATGTGCCCAATCCATAGGGAATATACAAGAGGTCTAGGAATTCATGATCCAATTAAACAAGAACTTAATTAGTGCCTACTCTTTAGAAGCACTCAAAGGATAGTAAGGGGATGTGTCCTTCATTTGACCATGAGCCATTTTGGAAGTTGGGCTATCTTGTTTCAGAAGCACTGGGAGCTTTTTCCCAACACCTCAAGATCTATAAGAGAGTTCATGGTGGTTTCCGCAAAGATTTCACTGTCGGTATAGTGTGTATAAGACTTTACAGAAAGGGTTTATTTTTTTCCCTCCAAAACTCTTCATTTGCAACTCATACACTCTTAATTTGGCCTTAGTTGCTGTGGTGGATTAAAGATGTCTGCAATATCTTTACCATGTCTGCCATTGAAAAGTGGAGTCTCTTCCCCATCCTGTTGAATCTCTTGGTTTGGACAGATAGAATGCAGCAGACCTAAGTTGTGTACCTTCCAAGGTCAGGCCTTAAGAGATTTGCAGCTGCTGCTTTCACTGCTTTGGGATGTTGCCTCTCAGAGTCCAGCTTCCATGCTGTGCAAACCTTCATCCACACAAAGGGCAGTGGAGGCTCTCTGATTGATAGCCATGGCTGAATCCTCAGACAACAGTGAGCCCCACCTGGAAGCCACATGAGTGAGGCCGTTTTGGATCTTTCAGTTGTCCTGAAGCCCCAGCCAATACCATGCAGAGCACCGATGAGCTGTCCTTGTCGTGCTCTGCCCAAATTGCAGAATTGTGAACAAATTAATAATGATTTTTGTTGTAAGCCACAAACTTGTGGGGTTACTCATGAATAGATTCAATAGATAACCAAGATAGTTGCTCCTGAAAATCACTTTTCTTTGAACTCGACTGTCTTCTCATTAGGAAGCTAGATGCCTATTGGCCCAGTTAACTGTTCCAGGTATGGGGTTTTCAATGTAGCTTCTCAATTCAAGTTTTCCTCTACTATTAATGAATTTTCTTGCCTTGAGGAAGGAAATGGAATAGTCTCCAGTACTATCCAGATCACTCCTCCTTGCTCTCTGTTGAATCTAGATTTGGGCTTCCAAACCCCCACTTAAACTGATTAACCAAAAAGATTGTTTTTTCTAGTTATAAAACCAATGTATAATAAAAATAAAAATGAAAAGAGAGCAGTCTTTTGTTTTTAATCACAGGGGTGTTACCACTGGAGGTTAAAGGATCACGATAAAATGGCAAATGGCAAACACTCCTGTTGGGAACTGGGGTTCAACCTGAGGGGTGTTGGGATCAGGAACTAACCACTCATCAGCCACAAGGAACTCCTGCTATAGGACTCCCTTTCAGTCTTTCTCACAAAATGCCCCTTATAAATCATTTTTAGGAGCATGAATTCCTAGCTTTTAGCCAAGTCCTGTTGAGATGCTGTGTGTGCTTTTCTTCTATGAAATATTTAATGGTCAGCCTGGGCCCCGTGCAGCAGGCTAACACGTTCTCGCTCCTGTTTTATTGGCAGTCCTTCATGTTGGAGTCATTTATACCATGTGGTGGGCTTCTCAGCCCTTACCCCTCCCACACACCCAATCCTGTTACCATGTTCATTTGTCACATGCAGTACTGTGGTTCAGTAGAGAAACACAATTGATATGCCATCAAATTGCTCCTGACAGAGTGGTTTTAAAAGCTTTTAGAGTGGATGTATAGGGGGAAGTTTTGTCTTCATGGAGTCAGTGTGGCTCATCTGTCTGTATTACATGTCAAACAGTTACACTGAACAAGAATGACATTTTAAATAAGAGTAAGTACAGCTTAAGTTTTTAATGTCATTCTTCAGAGCCAAGGACTTGATTTCTTTTGTTGTTGTTTTTGTTGTTAATATACATAGCTCAATTTATAATATAGGTAGGCTTTCTTTCTTTTGCCCCTCTTTCTTTCATTGCTGATGTCTAAGTGTCTCTATTTTCGGTTTAGTTGGTGGACTCTTTTTTCTCTTGAGACATTTGGCGATTTTGTTTTTAAAGGACATCTTCTGCTTTCTTCCTGCACAGGTTGAAAGATAGCCAGTCTTGTTTGAATGCAGGGGGTTATAAGAGGTGGCGTCAGCAGCAGCAGAAAAGACTATAGAGGGACGTTGGGAGGGGAGGTCATCCTGTGAAACACAAGGAGCTAGATATTAATAGTCAGCAGTCGGGTGTGCATGAGAAACCTAGGGAATACAAATGTCAGATGACCACAGATCCAGGTGGTGTGATCCAAACCTTGCAAAGAATCAACCACCAGGAGGTCTCTAGAACTGGAGGTGCAAAATGCGACAGGTGCTCACACATCCAGGTGAAGAGTTGTGGAATGAGGTAGTTAGTGTAGGAGGGAGAGCTGGGGAGCAGTGCCAGAAGCAAAGAGCAGGCCTTACCACCCAGGCAACTGGTCACAGGTTTTTCTTTTGTGAAATTTAATCCTGGGTGAGCATGGTTTGCCTAGACTCTTTGCCAAATATGAGTTGTTTCCCTGAGACTTTGAAAGTTTGTGAAGGCATACTGTCTAGACTGTAGTTTCCTTTAGGTTCCATGAGACAGAACTGTCTTCCTTTTCAAAATAAAACCCAGAATCTCCCAGGTGTGTATTTGGAAAGAGCATATCCAGATAAAGAGGAGAGGCAGACCAGTGGCCTCGCTTGGGCCCTCATTTCATTTTATGTCAGCAGATCCTCTTCTCTGTTGCTGCCTCATGTACCCTCCACCCCTCTGTTGAGCGGACAAAAATCTGTTTTACTTGATGTGTTATTAGTGCTGCTAAGCAAACTGGAATTTATGTACAAGCATGCATACACATCCATCCACACACACACACACCCCAAGAGTAAAACTTAACAAAATCTAAACATTCTGCCTTATAAAAATGTCTGTTCCTGTTACAATTTATAATGCAGGTACTCCACGACTTATAATGGGATTATGTCCCGATAAATCCATCTTAAGTTGAAAGTACATTTAATACACCTACCTAACCTACTGAACATCATAGTTTATCCTAGCCTACTTGAAATATGCTCAGAGCACTTACATTAGCCTACAGTTGGGCAAAATCATTTTGCTGCCATGGCCCAACATCATGAGAGTGTGTTGTAACATTTATTGCCACCCCGGGAAAAGATGACAATTCAAAATTTGAAGTATGGTTTCTACTGAATGTGTATCGTTTTCACACCATTGTAAATCTGAAAAATCATAAGCTGAACCATCATAAGTCAGGGACCATCTGTATAGGATTCCTCTCTTCCTCCTTTCTTCCCTCCATTGCTGATGTCTATATGTCTCTATTTGTATTTCAGTTGGTGGGATCTCTTTCTCTTGAGATGTCTAGAGAATTTATTTATTTATTTATTTATTTTATCTTAATTTAGGACTCACTACCTCTAGAGAGTGTGTCCTTCACACTCTCACTAAGATATTTGTCTCTGCACGTGGCAATGGACACACACACACACACACACGCACACACACACACACACCATAGCCATTCAACAAGGCTCAACTCAAAACTCAAATGTCACCTTCCCGGAGTTCTCTAGGCATTAAGCAGTGGGAATACCACTTAAAAGGCACCATTTATGTAACCCACCTATGTAACTACAGGCCTGGCCATGTTAACCAAAGAACGCCTGCATGGGCACTGGAATCCCAAGCAGCCAATTTCTTTCCAAGTCATGCTGGTTAGCTTTGCCTGAAGAAGATCTGCACCTGTGGATTCAGGGAATAATCAATTAGATTGAATAGTAAGAATTACAAATAAAGCAGAAACACAGTGTGTTCACTTTCTGAAGATTTATTAGACAATGACCGAAGACACAGGTGATTAATCACAATTTTGAGATACAATCAAGATCTCGATTAGACATATAAATATATGCTCGAGGGATGAATAGCGATAGCTAGTATCCATTTCAAGCCTGTTCTTCATCCTCCACACCCCTGCCTGTGCTGCTGGCTTCTTGGGTCTTGTGCTCATCATACCCAGGCTCCAGAGGCTCTCAGACATCTGCCCAGGGTTCAGTTAAAATGGTGAAGTGATTTCTGGCCACAGCCTGGGAAGTCTTTTCTGAGATGGCCATACCTGCATTGCTGCTGCCATCACTGACATTGCCGTGATGGAACATTAAGGGATGACTCATCAGCCTCGGCTGAGCTCCTCTTCTTATGTTCGCAAGGCACCTCCTTATGATTTCTGAGTTCCATCTCAAACTCCCAGTCCTCTGGGAGATCCCCTCTTTGACTCGCTGGCCTGGAGCTCTCACAATCTCATTGGCCCCGTCTGTCTTCCTCGGCATCGAAGACTGCACCAGTGCTTACCCTGGCCTAACATCTTCCCACTCAGGAAGTGAGGAAAACTGAGCCTCCTGGGTCAGACCTGGGGCTCAAACTATAAAAATTCTGGAACACCACACCAAGGAATCATGGCTTTTTTGGACAGTGTAGACTCTCTGTTATTCATGTGTTTTCAATTCCAAGTTGCAACTCTGAGGATTTTCACATCTTGGAACCTATGTGCTTTGGAGAAAGATTTACAGTGTCTCAGGGGACCATTTTGGGGAAAAGACCACAAGGTATAATCATTGCATTTAAATGAATGCTGGTGTTGGTTCAGAGCATCGTGCCCTATAATTGCCTGCTTAAGGTACAGTGCCACACTGGAACAAAAATGTTGCCTTTTCCCCTTTGTGGCTTCTAGAAAAGGATGTTTGTACTGACTGGCACTGTACATTTTTATTCATCTTGGAAAAATATGACCCCCTTTCATTTGCATGCAAACCGCACAGCTATTTGCTCTTTAATGTTAGATCTGATAGCAAGTGGATAGTTTGTGGGGACACACAGAGGGAACCGGTCTCCCATTAGCTTCACCTTTTAAAGGTAAAGCTGAAAGTTCAGCCTGTTTCCCACTTAGTTATCCACCCAGGATCCACAGAGGGCCAGTCTGGAGCAAAAATGAAGAAGGTGGGGGGAGGAGCATGTTTCTGTGGGCTTCACTTTCCTTTCCCTGTCACATCCTTTTCTCCATGCCTCTCTGCTGTGCAGTTTCCCTATCCCACCCCAACTTTTGTGCCTTCAAGCTGCCCAGAAGCCAATATACCCTTCTATTGGGTCCACTTATATTTTCCCTCCAAGTCAGTGTACTGTTCCTCTTCCCTGCAACAGTGATACTGAGATTTTTTCCTCCGTCTGATCCAGCTGGATTCAAGTTCTCACCAAACCTAGGCACACACCTACAAATGGAATTCATTCTCCCCAGTGGGCATGGTTTCTCTCAGACTGCAGCCTGGTGTGGGTTAGATAAGAGCTTTGGATTAGGAGTTCTAACTATCAAATCACTGTGGACTATATAGGAAGAGCCACAGACTAGAATTTCTCTACTTACAAGCCACCTTTCAAGACTGTCATGGTGACCCACAAATTTCTTCCCCAATGGCTTTGAGCATTTCCCCATGTTTCTTACACATGCCATAGAAAATGTTCATCTTAGTGACACAGGGTTTCTGCCATTGACTTGCTCCTTCATGTTCCCGTTCGCTGTGGCTCTAGCTCCTGGCCAGGTGGCAGCTCTGTCACAACATCATGGCACGCGCCTTCTCTGCTGGCCAAGCTTCACCCGAGTCCTCACGGTCCTCATTTCTGTGTGATGGCTAGCAGCACCTGATACTCCTGACAAGGGATGCCGTGCCCGATGTCTGGGGGACAGTTGCTGCTGCCAGCGCTCCCTCGTGCATTTCTCACTCCAGTCTTTCCTCCTGCTGCTTCCACCAGCATTGATGCTGCCACCCAAATCACTGAGGCTGCTGGCACTGAGGCATCGCTTCCCCTTGCTCTTTAATTGCTGCACCGCCCTCGGCATCAGGCGAGACTCCAGGGGGCTAGGCCAGGTGGCACCCTGACCACTTGTAGCCTCCCTCCCTGGAAAATAGCCAATGAGGGAGAGAGGAGAAAGGTAGAGCCCTATAAGAGGCAGTGAGCCCGGGGTCCAGAGGGCTGGGGTATACTTTGCCTATCTAGGTTATGGTTTTATAAAATTAATTAAGACTACATGATCCCCGGTATCCCTTCAAAATCTCATAGTCTATGAGGTTGTTTTTTTTTTAGCGGAAACCTGGGTGGATGTCAAAAGGCTTGTGGCAGATCCAAGAGGAAAACCAAACCCTCCTGACATTTTGCTCCAGGACATTGCATGTGTGAGCCTGTGCACACTGGCAGTGCATGTGAGTACGTGTGTGTGTGTGTGTGTGTGTGTAGTTTGTGCATTTTGTGTTAGCACTACAAGTTTTTCCAGAACAGAGGTTAGCACTAATTATAATTCCACAAACCCCCAAGCATGCACTCTTCTGCCAAGCTGTGGAATTCCATAAATGTTTGATGAAGAAAAACATTTTTTTAAAGTTTTCCATTCAGAGCACTTTTCATTATTAAAAGCTCTGAATGATTAGGAACAAAGTGCTTAATATTCTATAGCAACCTCAGCCAGTCAGCACATCAAAAGTTACCAAGAAGGGACAAGAGAAATCAAAGAAATGCAAATGAATAGGATGTTGCCACCTTGTCTTTACTGTGCTTAAAAAAAAAAAAAAAAGATAGAGAAAAATTTTCCCATGGACACAAATGTATTGCGTTCTTCTCAGAGTACTGGTGAGGTGGGGAGGGTCCTGGGGGATTTGCATCTGCCCGAGTTTCAGCTCTGGCCTGAGTTACTTTCCCTCAGAATTCAGGAATCTTAAGGCATGACTGTGAAAAACTGGGTAATAGTAAACCCAGAATAATTGGATTTGCCTTGTTTTTCCTGCACCTTCCTTTTAAGAACTCCAGCCCTTAACATTCTTTCTAGATTGCTCTAGAAATTTCCAGAGGAACTCAGCTGTTTCTAAAAGCAGCCATTGTGACAACTCTGTGGGTTGTCCACCTTTCCCTCCTGCTCCCTCAGGTCACTGTGGTGACATCTCCAGGGACACCCAGTGCGGCAGTTGGCAGCCAGGCCACTGGTGCCCACGGACGGCACTGCCTGGATTGCGTGTGGCAGGAAAGGCCCCATTTCTGTGTTGCAGAGCCCGTGATGAAGATGCTGGTGCTGAGGCTGTGTCTGGATCTCTCAGCATCCCCAGGGGCCTCATAAGGGCTCTTCACCTCCTGAGAGCAACTTGTGTTCCTGCCCAGTCTCAATATTTGTTGCCTGGCCCGTCCTGAGTGTCTTTTCTAGTACAAAAGATGATCCGTGGTTTTAGTTAGATTAAAGCAGCACTCCTGGAAAGTTACCCTCCCAAGTAAGATAATTCCTCACGCTGACGAAAATGTGCCTGTAGTCCTTACAGAGCAGTCCTGACTGTGCCAGGTGCAGGCCTGGCTTGGATTGGGGAGCTGCCTTCCTGGAACAGGAAACCATTTTATCTGTGCTGCTTCCTCTGCTGTTTACTCTTTTTCCTCCCTGCTTCCTCTTTCCCTGACTTCCATCCCTGCAGACTGGGTAACTAGCACAACACATGCCACATGAATGAGGCTTTAGCCCACAGATAAAGGGAGCAGATGAAGTGGGGACATGGAGAGTGGTGTAGGTGATCTCATAGGACAAGAAACAGAAACCTCCCTTCTGCTTCTAAAAGAAAAGTTGGAATCCTTTTGTGAAGTTGTAAGATAGGGAGCATTGCAGGGAAAAGTGGTAGTATTATTATGTTCCAATTGCATGGTTTGGTTCTCCCTGAAATATAAGACTGACTATAGTCAATGACGAGACTATAAATTCCCATCCTGGCTCTCCATTTCCTTCCTGTGCAACCTTGGACAAGTTACTCAGCCTCTCTGTGCTTAAGTTTCCTCATCTATAACATGGAGATACTATTAGTGTCTATCTCGTAGGATCGTTAGGAAACTTTAAATGAAGGAAGGCCTAGAATTGTGGCTGCCACATAATTAATGCCTGATCTGTATTGGCTATGACTCTGAAATTTCCTATTATACTCATTATTATTTAGGCACTGACACCCACACTTAGTTCTGCATTTGACTTGGTTTGATTATTTTTCCATGGAGAAAGCCTGTGGCTTTTTTGGCTGTGAAGCATTTTTTTTTCTTGTGGTGTTTTAGAAAGACATAAATTGGCATCTCAGAAGGGCCTCTAGCTATTGGAAAGGTGAACCATCCGTTGTTTTAATTAGAAGAGATATTTTCAGATGCTGCCCGAAAAATGAGATGATGTTTTTGAGGAGCTCCTGCTAATGGGGAGACAGCTTATCAAAAGGTGTGGGTTTCTACAATGCCACGTTCCAGGAATAAACTGAGCTAGGGAATATATTCTGAGCATTGAGTGTGAGTATGGGGGGGACGGGAGCCTGAAAACCTGTGACATTAGAGCGATTTTCTTAGAGACTGAAAGTCGTATGCTGTTAACTCCTCTGGTCAGGGAGATTGTTTTAGGCCTCCAAGGGTGTTGTGTATTTGTATCAGGATAGGCCAGATTGTGCAGAGAAACCAGCGAACCTCCACTCCCAGTGACTTCATACCACGAGGAGCTATTTCGTTAGGCGGGTGGCTCTTGGGATCACTCCTCCATGTTTAAGCTCAGACGCCCTGGCTGACGGAGTCTCTACCCGTAACAACAGCCATCTCACACTTTGTAAAATTCCTGAACCTCATCACATTTCTTTAAAACTATTGAGGATCTCAAGGCACTTTTTTTAGGCAGGTTATATCATTATATATACACTGCATTATGAATTAAAACTAAGATTACTGCAATCAACTTTAATTAAAAAAACTAAGATTAAACACTATATATTCATACGTTCATTTAACATAGCGATGAACTCTTGTGTTCTAATCACTTTCGATTTACCCCTCGGTGAGGAGGGATTCCTGCTTTAGGGTTATGTGGATGAACAAGCATATACCACCGTCCACTGGACAGATGAGATTGACAGCCGTTTGTTACTCAGGTACACTCACAGCCTGAGGGAGGAAGACATCACACACCTGGGCTCCTTTTACCTGCCTTCTGTCTGACGCTCTAGCCACCGCTGCCCAGATTCTAGTGTGCATAAGGATCGCACGGAGTTCCTGTAACGCAGATTCTGATTGAATAGTTCCGGGGTGGGACTGAGGCTCTACATCTCTAAGAAGCTCTCAGGTGACGCAATGCTGCTGGTCCTGAGACCACCCTTTGAATTGGAAGGTCCCACACTCCATCCCAATACATAGCCTCTGGGGGACAATTCCCCCTGATGATTTGTTTTCCTCTTATTCCAGAAGAGCCTTTAGCCATCTTTCAAGATGTAAATATTACCGTATTCAGTTTTTCTTATAGCTGCCCAGAACTTGATATGATGAATTCCCTTTTTTTCTGCTTTGCAGTAACTCTCTGAACAAAATGTGCCCAGAGTCTATTCAATTTTAAATTGCTTTCATTCACTTTAAAATAAAGTCTTTGCTTTCAAAGGTTCTAAGGCCCAGTCTTGTATTTGCTTCAGCTCTGGTCATCCTCCACCGTGGCCATCGGGTCTGGAGGGGAAAGAGGATAAGGGCAGCTCGGTTTGGCTCTCATGTTTCATATCCCCTTTTAACCCTGGTGCTGGTAGGCTGGACAAAAGGAAGAAGGAATAGGCTAGAGTCTCTTCACTTGACCTTGCCAGGTTTCACTCTGTGGGTTAGCCAGGCCACTCTGCAGGCCGCTGTTCACAGACTCAGCATAGACTGGTGGTGGTGCACCACTGAGCAGCTGCCTAATTGCGGCAACGCCTTTAGCCACATCCTCCAGCTGGTAGCACACTTATTAACTTTTGAACTGGGGCTGTATTAGAAACAGTGAGGTCCCCAAATTGACTTTCTCAAGCCTGTGAATCTAGGCAAGGTCTGACATTCCTGCTTCCCCAAAATAAGGAACTCATGGGCAAGACCAGGGAGGATAGGCCCTTCTTTGTCTGTACCTCCCCGTCATGCCTCTTGTCTCCAATTCCAGTCTCGTCTCACCCTGGTGGTACAAGTGCAGGGCAGCTCATCTGCTGGCTAAGTCTACATATGGCAAAAAGGGATAAAATGTAAATCATTCCTTGTTGCAAACCATACCAATATTTATAGGTTATCCTCTTGGTCTCAGGATAAAATTAAAATATGTTCTTCTATCCCTCATCAAAGGGGATAAGGGAAGCAAAGAGCTGCTGTTAATGAAAACTGCTGTTTCTAAAAATGCTCCTATCTTTCCCCACACTGTGCCACTTATACTGAGCAGGAAGGTGGAGGGGTATTTTGTGAGGGTTAGTTCTGTAGTAGGAAGCCCAGTGGGAATGGGAAAGGTGGTGGGTCCTTGAACTTCAACTATGGGAAACTTGTTTCCACTATCTTCAACATTGGGCCTTAAACACGACTGCAAGACAACCTGAAAAGGCCCAGTTGACTGCCTGTTAGATATGTGTAGATATTGCATCAGATCTGATCATCAGTCAAATGAAGATTCGTGACTGTTTTTTTGTTCGTTTATAAAAACCATATCAAGCAGAACATGGGCAGATGAATGGCTTCCGTGTTTCTCTTAGCTGTCCTGGTTCTGTGTACATTGCCAGCATCAGGCCAAGGGAAGGTAGTTATTCTAATTTTCTGACACCTGCTGTGTCTGAGAATGTGTGAAGCGTAGGGCGAAGCAGACACGCTAACAAGGGCGTGGTGTGTCTGTGAAATTTGCTCTTATTTTATATAATTTGTGTTCACAGATCCATATCCCCTCAGTTTACCGGTACCCCAAAACTCAGTTCTGCAGCTGCGTAAAACATGAGTGCGGAAGCTGTGCTTCCCTCAGCTGGGTACTCTGTTCCCTAAATTGAAGGTCATGCATAGAGACTGGGCAGAAAGTTTAACAATCCTTTTGTTCATCCACTGCTGTTCAAATTCTCTTCAAATCAGATTTCTCTTTCTTTCTATGCTATGTAGTTTGCTGAGCTTGTCATGAAATTTCTAATGTGAAGTTGATCCATCAATCAATTAGGTAAAAAGCCGCTTGATTTTTTTTTTAACTCAACCACTTCATCTGACATCTCTTTAATTGATGTGCTTTCGAATCTGAGTGCCAGCCCTTTCCACCTGCTTAATTATGAACCAAAGAAATAATCAGAGAGCAGAGTCTCCTCTGGGTCTGAGCTCCTTCTCTGCCTCCATCCGCCACGTTTCTGGGTCAGTGGCTTTCAACCATTTTGACTCGAGCATACCCCCTGAAAGAGTTCTGGGATACTGTGTATTATCTCAAACATTTTATTTTGTTAATTTTGAGATAACTATAGATCCACGGGTAAGAAACAATACAAAGTGATCCTATATATGCTTTACCCACTTTTCATCAATAGTAACATCTTAGGAAACTTTAGTACAATATCACAACCAAGATGCTGACATTGATACAGTGGAGATACAGAACCTTTCTATCACCACCAGGATCATCATGTTATCCTTTCATAGCCACACTCACTTCTCTCCTAGCCCTGTTCCCTCCTTCACCCTTGGCAACCATTAATCTTTACTTTGTTTTTATAATTTTATCATTTCAAGACTATTATATAACTAATCATACAGGATGTAACATTTGAGGATTTACTTTTTTCACTTAGCACAATTCTCTGAGGACTCATCCAGGTTGTTCTGTGTATCAAGTTTGACCATTCACCATTGAAGAACATGTAGTTTGTTTCCTGGTTTTGACTATTAAGGATAAATCTACAAAAATAATAGTAATAATATTCTATCCAGCTTTTTGTCTGAACACAGACTTCATTTCTCTGTAATACTTCATGAACATAATTTGCATAATTGACTAGAACATTCTGCATTCCTACCACAATGCATAAAGGGATCCAGTTTCTCCTCATCATTACCTGAATTTGGTTTTGTCACTTTTTTTTTGTTTTTTTGTTATTTTGTTTTTTTAGATTTTAGCCATTCTGATAAGTACATGGTAGTATTTCAATGTAGTTTAATTTTGCATTTTCATAATGCTAATGATGTTGAACAGCTTTTCATGGGCTTACTTGTTATCTCCATATTTTCTGGTTGAAATGTCTTTTCATGTCTTTTTCTCATTAATAATTGGATTGTTGTTTTTACTGTTGAGTTTTGAGACTTTTTAAAAATATATATTGTAGATATTAATCCTTTATAAGGTATAATATTTTCAAAATGTTTTATTACTCTATAGCTTCTCATTTAATCCTCTTAACAGGGTCTTTCACAGAACAAAAGTTTTTAATCTGATGCAGTCCAATTTTTTTCTTTTATGAATTATGCTTTTGCTGTCATCTGAGAACTCTTTGCCTAGTCCTAGATCCTAAAAAAATGTTTTCCCAAAACGTTTATATTCTTCCATTTAAACCATCATCCATTTTATGTAAATTTTTGGGTAAGGTGTGAGACAGGTTGAGGTTCACTTTTTTTGCCTATGGATGTCCAGTTGCTTCAGCACCATTTATTGAAAAAGCTATCCTTCCTTCATTTAACTGCTTTTTGTCAAAAATTTAACACACATATTTGTGTGTGTGATTTATGGGTTCTCTTTTATGTTCCACTGATCTATGTTTCTATCTCTCCACCAAAAACATATGATCTTGATTGCTGTACCTATAAAATAGATCTTGATATGAGTCGACTGATTCTTTCCACTTTATCTTTTTTTTATTTATTTTAGTCATTCTAGTTAATTTGCCTTCTCATATACACTTTAGAATAATCTTAACTATATCTACATGGAATTTTCCTGAGATTTTGATAGGAATTGTGTTAACAAGTATGTTAATTTGGAGAGAATTGACATCTTTTTATGTTGAGTCTTCCAACCCATGAACAAACATGAGTCTCATTAGATTTAAAAAAATAAATTTATCAATGTTGTATAGTTTTCAGCATAGAAATCCTGTATTTGTTTTGTTAGATTTATATTTAAGTATTTATCTTTGTAAGTAATTGTAAATGGCATTATATTTTTAATCAGCAGATATTTATTACTATTATATGCAATACAGTAATACCTTGGTTTGCAAGCATAATTCGTTCCAGAAACAAACTACTCATATTGCAAGACATCGCTCATTTACCACCTAAAATGTATTAGAAATGTTTGCTCATCTTGCAGAACACTCGCAAACCAAGTTACTCGCAATCCTAGGTTTTACTGTATAATTATTTTTTGTATATCTTATATCCTACAATCTTGCTGAATATACTTATCAGTTCTAGGAGTTTTTTGAAGATACCTTTGGATTTTCTATGTAGACAACCATATCATCTGCAAATAAATGTTTTAGTTCTTCCTTTTCAATCTGTATGTCTTTAATTTCATTGTCTTGCCTTAATGCCCTGGCTAGAACTACCAGCATTATATGGAAAAAGAGTGGTGAGAATAGACATCCTTGCTTCCCAATTTTATGAGAAAAGCATTCAGTCTTTTAACATTAATATGTTAGCTATATAATTAACTATATACTAATGTATAATATTAGGGTTTTTTGTAGATACTCTATCAGGTGAGGAACTCCCTCTATTCTTATTCTTGTGAGATTTTTTATCATGAGCAGGTGTTAAATTTTGTCAATCACTTTATCTGCATCAACTGATTTAATCATATGTTTTTTCTTCCTTAGCTTGTTATTATGGTGGGTTACATTGATTGATTTCTAAATATTAAACTAGCCTTATATCTGTGGAATAAACGACACTTGGTTATAGCATATAATTTGTTTATATATTGTTGAATTACAATTGATAATATTTTGTTAAGGATTTTTGCATGTATTAATGAAGAATATTGGTTTGCAGTTTTCTTCTACTTCTTTGTCTGGTTTTGGTTTCAGAATAATACTGGTTTTATAAAATCACTTGGAAAGTGTTATCTCCTCTTCTATTTTCTGGACAAGATTTATAGAGTTGGTTTTAATTTTTTTCTAAATGTTTGGCAGAATTTTCTACTGAAACAATCTAAGACAAGAGGTTTCCTATAAGAATTTCTCTTTGATCCATTAAATTAAGAAGTGTATTGTCGAGTTTCCAAGTGTTTATAGAGATTTTCCTGTTATCACTCTGTTACTGATTTTTAGTTTGACTCCACTGTGGTCAGAGAACACACTCTGTATGACTTTAGTACTTTTACATTTGTTGAGATTTCTTTTGTGACCCAGGATATTATCTATCTTGGTATATATTCTTTGCACACTCGAAAAGAATGTGTAGTACTGGGTGGAATGCTATAGAAAAGTTAATTAGAGCCTTTTGGTTGCTGGTATTGTTTAGTTCTACTATATTCTTACTTATTTTCTGCTTAGTTCTATCAATTGTCAAGAAAAGATTGTTGAAATCTTCAGCAATAATTATGGATTTCTCTATTTCATCTTTCAGTTCTATGAGTTTTTGCTTCACATATTCTGCAACTGTTTTTTTAATACATACACATTTAGAACCGCTGTGTCTTTTTGGTGGATTAACTGTTGTATATACTATTTCTCTGTCTTTGGTAGTTTTATTTTCTGTGAAGTATACTTTATCCAATATTAATACATCCACATCTGCTTTTCTTTGATTAACATTTTTATGGTATCTAGGTGTCCATCTCATTACTTTAAAATTGTCTACATTATTATATTTGAAGTGAGTTTCTTACAGACAGCATAAAATTGGGTAATATTTTCTAATCCAGTCCTGCTAATCTCTGCCTTTTAATTGATATGTTTAGGTGATTTACATTTAATATAATTATTAATATATTAGGGCTTCATTTTATTTGTGTTTTCTGTTTTGTTTTCAAATTTCTTGCCTTCTTGTATGTTATTTAAATTGTTTTTTAATTTCACTTGTATTTATCTATAATAAGTCACTTTGTATAGCATTTTTAGTAATTGATCTAAGCTTACACTATTTACATATAAATTGTTATATAACATCAATTAGTACTGTTATTTTACCAATTCAAGTGAATTATAGAAACCTTACCTCCCTTTATGTTTCTTAACTGTCCCCCCATTATAATATAATGATCTCCAATATTTCCTATATATACACTTAGAACTACATCAGTGTTATAATTTTTGCATTAACTATCAAACATGATTTATAATACTCAAAAGGAGAAGGAAAACCTATTGTACTTACCCATGTTTTTGCTTGTCCTGTTGATTCTCCCTTCCTGATATTCTAAGATCTTTAGCCCTTCTCTTAGGGCAGGTCTACCAATGACTAACTTGCTTGTTTTTGTCTCCAGCTGAACATGTGTTGATTTCTTTTTCCTTCATAATGGATATTTTCATGGGGTATAGAATTCTAGTGGACAGTTCTTATTTTAGCATTTGAAACATATAGTGACCCTTCTGGTCTCCGTGGTTTCTGATGATAAATCTGCTATTTTCCTCTGGCTGCTTTCAGCACTTTTTTTTTTCCCCTTAATTTTCAGAAGTGTAATAATGGAGTGCCTTGGTGTGAATTTCTCTGGGTTTATCATGTGTAGGGCTTTCACAGCTTTTTGAACCTGTAGGTTTATATCTCTGGACAAATTGTGGAAGTTTCCAATTATTTTCTCTTTGAGGACTTTTTCAGCCCCACCCTCTTTCTTCTTTTTCTCAGGGACACCAGTGACACGGATGCTAGATTTTTTTTTTTATATAGCTCCACAGGTTCCTGAGCCTCTGATACATTTTTTAAATTGTGTTTTTTCCTCTCTGTTGTTCAAACTGGCTAAATCCTATTTTTCTATTTTCCAGTTCACTGATTTTCTCTTTTGTTTCTTCCATTCCATTCCATTCCATTCAGCACATCCACTTATCATTTCATTCAGATACTGTATTTTTTTTCAGTTTTAAAATTTTAATTTGGCTCTTCTTTGTAATTTCTGTTTCTTTGATAAGGCTATCTTTAATTTTATATTTGTTTTAAGTGTGTTTATAATTGCTTTTTGAAATATTTTTGTCATGGCTGCTTTAAAAACTTTATCAGGTAATTGTAATGGTTTCTTTCATTGTTGCCATCTATTGAATGCCTTTTTCATTCAGTTTGAGATCTCCCTGATTCTTGGTATGATGAATAATTTTCTATTGAAACCTGTATGTATATTGTCATAATGCTATAAGACTGAAACTTGGTTAAATGTTCTGTTTTAGGTGGCTTTTCTGTCACCTCTCCAGGAGGGGTAGTGGGGGTTCCAATTGTTTTTGCCAGGTGGAAATAGAAGTCCAGGTTTCCCACTCGGCCTCTGTTGACACCTGAGTGGAGAAGAGTCCTCATTACTTTTGGACAGTCTTTGGAATTTTGGCCCCTACATGATCTGCAGGGACACCGCCAAGTGATTAGGAAAGATCTGACTCTCCACAGGCTTCCTCTCACACCATCTCAGTGGGGAGGATGAGGGGCACCTCATTATTGCCAGGTACAGTTGTTGTCCAAATGGCCCAGTAACACCACTGGGAAGGGGGCAGGTGTGGTTACTGTGCGGGTCAAAGTCCTGGCTTCCTATTGGGCCTTCTCTGATACCACCCTGGTATGGTGTTGGGGCACCTCATTACAACCTCATGAGGGTATAACTCACAGCTTCCCTTACCTTTGCTGGCCTATGTAAGAGCAGAGCCATAGTTTTGTGGGGGGTTTTTTGTTGTTGCTGTTGTTGTTTTTCTATAGTGTTTACCTGGAATAACTGGTTTTCATCTAATTTTTTCTATATTACTAGGCTTTTCATTTTCTGGTCTTTTGGCTAGAGAAAACCAGCTTTGGGACATTTTTGTTTGTGCCATTGGTTATTCTCATTTGCCAGCTTCTTCAGGTCTAAGTCTAAGACATGAGACAAAAAGAAAACCCAGGGAACTTACCACTGTATTTCATCAGGTGCTGCAGTCCCTAGACAGTCTGCCTTCTTCTTATCTTTCCGAGTCTTCTGTCATATATTTCATATTAATTCCCATGAACTTTAGTTATAGTAACAGGAGCAGTAGGGAAATATATGTGCACTGTATCTTTCTAGAAGCAGAAGTCTATCTCACACATTTTTAAGTGAATACAAGGTATGACAATTAAGTTCGTGAACTTGTTGCAACGATGTTGCTAGCCTTTTCTGATATTAGAGGGATTGCTCAGAATGAGTTTGTACTAACTGGACAAACAGTTAACCAAGTTTACTATTTGGAAGTGCTGAAAAGACTGCGTGAAAAAATTAGACAACCTGAACAATTCATGGCCCTTGCATCACGACAGTGCACCAGCTCATACAGCACTGCCTGTGAGGGAGGTTTTAGCCAGTAAACAAATAACTATATAGAAACACCCTCCCTACTCACCTGATCTGGCCCCCAATGACTTCTTTCTTTACCTAAAGATAAAGGAAATATTGAAAGGAAGACATTTTGATGACATTCAGGACATCACGGGTAATACAATGCCAGCTCTGATGGCCATTCTAGAAAGAGTTCCAAAATTGCATTGAAGGGTGGACTAGGCGCTGGCATTGGTGCATATCTTCCCAAGGGGAGTACTTCAAAGGTGACCATAGTGATATTCAGCAATGAGGTGTGTAGCACTTTTTCTAGGATAAGTTCACAAACTTTTTTTTGGTTTTTTTTTTAAGATTTTTATTGGGGAATTGGGAGAGGGGAACAGTGCTGGGGAATTGGGAGAAGGGGAACAGACAAGTTGCTGTCCTTTTGTTCTTCTATCTAGTTGTGGAGGACATTGCTTCACTAGCTCATGTTGGTATTATCATTGCACTCTTCCTGGGTGAGGCAGATCATTCGCCAGCCACTGGACAGCTGCTCATGGCAGCTCTTGGCAGCTCACTCCAGCTGCTGGCCGCTCACGCTGGCTGCCGGCCACACACGGTAGCTTACGGGAACCCACTGCAGCAGGGGCTGCAGCCTACGCTGTCGCCGGTGACTCTTGGCAGCCCAGCTCCAGGTCGAGCTACTATTCACCATCTTAGCTGTAGAGGGCGCAGTGTCACTGGCCCTCATGTGGGATCTGAACCGGGACCCTGCTGCTCAGAGCTGGCATCCCAAATCAACTCTTAACCAACGCGCCACTCGGTCAGCCCAAGTTCACGAACTTAATTGTCCCATGTCGTACCTAAATTTTAACCACACTTTAAATATATTTTTGTCTTATTAGAAGCCTGAAAATGTGAAACATCTTACAGAATAATATGAGAAATTATTCTAATTGGAAGGAGCATTTAATGCTGTTATTTTATCAGTAGGTTTTTATTTATACTTTAAAAATATAATCCACAAAATCTGAAAGGAATCATGTAAATTTTTTATTCATAGGTTTCATCCAATGTTGTAAAAGATATGAATAACTATGGTAGTCATGCAAACATTCATTACATTTACATATGTAATGTAATGTAATGTAAAACCACCAACGTGATGGTTTTGGCATTTTGAGCAGGGGACAAAATATCCTTTTGTGGTTCCAAAAGGGTATATTCAAGGAAATATATAGAAAGCAGAAAAAGAAAGGAATGTATATTGATTAGCTATTAGTGGAAACTTCTCAGATTTCCTAGAAAACAATATTTAGGTTTACTCTTTAGCTGTCTAGAGGTATTTATATTTTCAGGACAAAGCAATAATGATATTTAGGTGGGCTCAAAGATATGCTATTCAATGTAACATGGAAGAAGACCAGTTGCGAGGAGATACATTATACATTCTTAGGCTTATCAATTTTGAGAAAAGGCAAACATGGATGATGAGAACACGGAATTCATTTTCTTTATAATTGTCCTTGACCATAGACTGGTGGGGTATATATACCCGTGTTTAAAGATCATTGCTCTAAGCAAAATATCTGTCTATGTAGACCTTCAACCAAGAGACTATTTAAAGGTGGATTTCTTTCTCTGACCATATTTAGGATTTGTCTTGAGTGGTGATCAGAGATGAGCTGTAATTCATGAAATTTGCCTTATGATTTTATTTATGTATACAGCTTGAGGTTTATATCCAACTATTAGAGGAAAAAATGTATGGAAAGGAAATAGCTAATAAGTAATTATAACTGAAATTTCCAGTAGAATCTTAGGAAAGTTGTGCTTTGATAACATTGACGGAGATAAACTCAGGGGACTGTGAGGATAGCATTTGATCAGTATGCGTCTTGTGCTCGCATTGCCAAAAGCCTTTTTCCCATTTTTTATCCTTAGTAAATAATAAGTCTACCCCTGATGACACACAATCAGGGCCTTGTGAGGAGAAGCAGGGAGTGAATATGTGTTTGTTTATTTCTTCTCCTGGATAGATATCACAGAGGTGCAAGAAGGAGCGGTGTCTTCATCCATCCGGGCTGCTATAACAGAACACCATAGACTAGGTGACTTATAAACAACAGAAATTGATTTCTCACAATTCTGAAGGGTGAGAAGTCCAAGAGCCAAGGTGCCAGAAGATTTTGTGTTTGGCGAGAACCTACTTCCTGGTTCATCGACAGTCACTTTTTTTGCTGTGTCCACAATGGTAGAAAAGGGCAAAGGATCTCTCTGGGGTCTCATTTATAAGCGCACTAATCCCATTACTGAGGGCTGCACCCTCAGTGACCTAATCACCTCCCAAAGGCCCCACCTCCAAATATCACATTGTGGAGTAGGTTTCAACAGATGAATTTTAGGGGGACACAAACCTTCAGTCAGCAGCAGAAGGGGCACAGCTCAGCACTACATGAGAGGGAGGGGGCAGAAGTATCTGACCTCTGATCTCCATTTCTCTCCCACTGCAGCCTCTTAGCTCTCAAGAAAGGAAGGTCAAGGCTATGACATGAACTGAAGGACCTCTGACCACAAGACTTTGATCAAAGCCGATAGTTGGAAACAGGCGGCAGGTATCGAGGTGCAGGGTATGTGGGGACAGTTTGAAAGAAAGCATTTATGAAAACCAAATAAACTAATGACCTGCCCAAATAAATAACAAAGCTTTACTCATGGAGGAATGCTCTGGCATCGGGTGAACGAGTACCGCCTTGGTCCAGAGTCCTGCCTCTGGCCTGGGACCCCTCCACTCCCGCCTCCTTACTCATCTTCCTCCAATGCTCACCCTCACTCCTCAGTAGCAATCAAAGTTTTGCAGAAACATACATGGCAGGGGGCCGGGGTGAGGTGAGTTGCTTCCAGGCTGTAGAACACATTCTTTTATCTAATTAACCATGATTTGCAACCTCGGTTGCAAATTAAAAATCTCTTGGGCAGCTTTGGAAATCTCCAATGCCCAGGCCTCTCTCCATACCAATTAAAGAAGGTGCTCTATAGGTGGGGCCAGGTGTATTTATTTTTTTATATCCCCTTAGGTGGTTGGAATGTACAGTGGAGATGAGAATTGATGCACTAAACATTTCTAATTTTTCCAATCCAGTTGATCCCCACAAACCAATTTTTTCCCACATTTTGCTTGAGATAGAAGTACTCATAGGTGACTCCCCAGGGTGGACTGTACACTCAGGCAGGAAGGGCCCTGCCCTCAGCCGTGCGAGGCCCTGGCTCTGGCCCTTTTCCTGTGCTCCTTTCCATGGGGTAAGGAATCCATGGGATCCAGAGAGCTGATCTTTGGGATCCATGCCCCCATCCTACCCTACACTCTAGATACCAGGACCTTTGAATTGACTGCCCATATGGCTCCAAGCCTGCTTCTGGGGTCTGTGGGGCCTCCTGGGGGGCAGACAGGCAGCAGGGATGTGTCCCCCCGGGGCTGCCCAAAGTGCAAGTCACTTGTAGGGATGGGCATGTGAATGGAGTGTGGACATCGGGGTGAGGTCTCCATTGTCATGAGCACAGAGACCCTTGTGATGGGCTGTGCTCTGGAGGTAGAGGTAGGAAGAGAAGGGGGCAGGCTTGGGGCAATGGGTGGGTGGGGGTCACGGTCACAAGCTAACTCTCCAAGTGCTGCCAAGCATGACACTTTGAGAAGTTGGAGAAATCCAAATTACAGCCTGCCCTTCCCAGTTGTTATGAAAGGACTTGTCGAGAAAGGAGGATGGAATAGATGTTATTTAACAGTTGCTTGCTTGATTTATAACATTTCAGTATTTTAAAAGATGGTATTTGTGTTCCCTCGTTCACTTTCTACAGGGCCTTTAAAATGGCAAGGCCTGGCCTGTGACTGCCCCTGCTGTAGCCACAGCCCAGGAGTCTATTTCTGTGGGTGTGTCTTCTGTGGTTCACAGGTGCTGGCCTGAAGAATGCTTTCTGACTCCCAGGACCCTTATTCCTATTACTCACAGGTCCCTGCCCAGCTAAGATGTAGCTCCCTGATTCCTCTCCCTGATTTCCCATTGGCCTGGTTGGGAGCTGTTTCTGCTGTTGTACCGTCTCATGTATGGTGGTGTTACACACTATAAAATGCATGGGTTTTGGTGACAGATAAATATGATTTCTAGTCCTAGCTCTCCCACTCGCCACTTGCGTGACTAGGTGACAGTCCTCCTTTTAATTATATTTTTTTATTGTAGGTGACATCCTTGACCTTTCCAAACCTTAGCTTCTCTATCTGTAAATCATACTCAGCCATACCTATGTGGTGTGGGGTTGGAGAGGACTAAAGGAAGAAACAAAGAAGCATGTAAAGGCTCTGCACGTTACCTGGAGATAGCAGGACTCAGTAAATAATTCCTTCTCTGTCTCAAGTAAAAGCCAATTTATTTCAAAATAACAGTGATCCTTTCCCTCCCTCATTTACATATTCAGGAGTAAATAACTGAATTCCTTCCATTTTTCTTCTTGCGATGCATTTTCCAACTCTTCTCAGTTGTACATGTCTGTGTGTGTGAAGAGTACGCCATTTCTCTATCAAAATGACAACCCACTTGCCATCAGGAGGCTGAGCGCTTTGAGTTTTTTATGAGGAGAAGGTGTTCATATTTCTTGCTTTGCAGTATCTCTTCTTTACTGCACAACCGCCAGCGTGTCTAGCTTTTTCTGCAATAAGCACAGTAGAATTGATATGTGGATAGAGCTTGGGAAGTGGGGCTGGGTGTACTCAGCCAGCAGCACTCCATACATGCTGGTAAAGCGAAGCAGGAGTGACTCCAGTCTGATGAGGTTAACCATGCTGTAGTAAAACCTGTTTTCAGGGTTTCACAGCAACAAAGCTGGAGCCCTTTGTTCAATACCCTTTGCTGGGTGATTTGGGCCATGCATAGTGTTTACTAAATACTCGTCAGGTGAAGGTGTAAGTAAATGATTAATAATACAGCTAGGAGTCGAAGCCTTGTGCCCATTCTACAGTCATGAATAGGCAAGCCGCATATGTGTTTGTTGAGGATTTCAATAAACTGTAAGATTAAATGGAATGAATGGTGAAGAGATTCCTACTGGGTGGGTGTGGTGCTACACTGAGGCCGCTCTGTAGGTAACTGCTCTATACAATGAAAAGATTTCATCTTTTGTGCTGTCACTTTCTCTCTACAATGAGCCCATGATATCTGCTCAAACAGGGGGAAATATTGAGTAAAACTAGGTGTTCTTGCTGAGTGCGTTCTGTGCATTCTTGAAGATTCCTCTCAATATATAAGATATTGATTGGCAGGACAGTTGGCTGTGCATATACTAGTTTTTAGAAAGGGGAGATTTGTTTTTCTTATCATTTGAAATTCTCCTTCATCATCCAACACCTGTGTTTCCCTTTGTCCGGGACTTATCTCTGCTTTAGTATTCAGCCTGTGCATATACGTATGAGAGGCATCATATTGGCTCTCAGTGAGAACAAGGGCCCATCTCAGTTCAGCCATTGCAGTGTTTGGTGAGAAACCAGGTCCTTACAGCCCATGCGGTGACTCTACAGCCCATGATAAATGAGGCTGCTGATGTTCTGGCACGGCATGGACACAGGCACGTTATCACTGCCAAGCTTATGAACCTCAAAGAAAGCAGCATGCAGCTGGCAGTCCATGGCTTAGAATTGAACATGGAGAGCAGATTCCTATGAAAGCCAAACATCAGTGGAAAGCATTTTGGAACATGCAGATTAGTTAGGATACATGTTAAGATGCTGCAACAAAAAAGCCCCTGAGTATGTGACAACACTAAGCTAAGTGAAGGATCTAGGGCAGAGAGGCATCTGTGCTCTGGGGCCTAGGCTGGCAGGTGTGATATGCTTCAGTCCATGTGGTTCCGTTATGGGCAACTGCTGTGCTGCTCTTGGTGCTGTTTCCTGGCTGTGGGTGTGGGGAAAAGGAAGTCCAGGGCGTGTTCTGTCTGCAAGGCCATGGCCCTGAAATCCCACACATCACCTCAACTTCTATTCCGTTGCCCCAAACTGGATCTCATGGCCATGCGCACAGAGGATGCTGGGAAAGATGATCTCCAGCTGGAGGCCACATGCCCCGGTAACATTCATTAAAAAGGCAAAAGGAGAGTGTGTCTAGTAGGAAACAGTTCAACACTCTGCTGGACAGGTCAATGGGAGGAGGCAGGTGTGTTCAATTCACCAGTTTTCTGTGTGTATTCTTTTATTTGTCAAAAATAGGCATTTATTGGGCCGGCTGAGTGGTGCGTTGGTTAGGAGTTGGCTTGGGACACCAGCCCTGAGCAGCATGGGCCTGCTTGGGATCCCACGTGAGGGCCATTGACGCTGCACCCTTTACAGCTAAGATGGTGAACAACAACTCGACCCGTAGCTGGGCTGCCGTGAGTCGCCAGCGATGGCGTAGGCTGCAGTGGGGCTGGCCGGCAGCAGGTGTGTGCTTTCATGAGCTGCCGTGAGCCACTGTGAGCAGCTGTGCAATGGCCAGCAAGTGACTGCCTCACCCAGGAAGAGCGCAATAATAATACCAACATGGGCCAGTGAAGCGACGTCCTCCACAACTAGACTGAAGAACAAAAGGACAGCAACTTGTCTGTTCCCGTTCCTCAATTTCCCAATGCTGTTCCTCTCCCCCAATTCCCCAATAAAATCTTTAAAAAAATAGGCTTTTATTTTTATTTTTTAAAGATTTTTATTAGCTAACATACAATATTATATTAGTTTCAGGGGTACAGCATAGTTATTAAACAATTATATACTTGAAGAAGTGATCACCATGATAAGTCCAGCAACCATCTGACACCATACCACACTATCACAATAATATTGACTATATTCTTCATGCTGTACATTACATCCCCATGACTTATTGTTTTAGTCCTGAAAATTTGAACCTCTTATTCCCCTTCCCCTTTCACCCCTTTTTACATTTTTCAATACAGTTAACATTCAATATTTTATATTAATCTCAGGTATACAGCATAGTGGTTAGACATTTCTATAACTTAAGAAGTAATCCCCCTGACTAGTCTAGTACCCACCTGGCACTATACTTAGTTATTATCATATTATTGACTATATTCCCTATGCTTTACTTTATATCCCCATGACTATTATGTAACTACCAATCTGTACTTCTTAATCCCTTCACCTTTTCACCCTGCCCCCTAATGCCCTCCCTTCTATCACCCTAACAAATCTAGTACCCATCTGACACCATACATAGTTATTACAATATTTTTTACACTATTTCTTATGCTATACCAGACATCCCCATAACTACTTTTAACAACCAATTTGTACTTCTTAATCCCTTCCCCTTTTATCACTCACACCCTAAACCCCCTCCCATCTGACAACTATCAAAATATTATCTGTATCTATGAGTTTGTTTCTGTTTTGTTTGATAATTTTTTCTTAGATTCCACGTATAAGTGAAATCACATTGCATTTGTCTTTCACTATCTGACATACTTTACTCAGCACGATACCCTTCGGGTCCATCCTTGCCACCGCAGATGGTAAGAACCTATTCCCTTTCGTGGCTGAGCAATATTCCATTGTATATATGTACCACCTCCTCTTTATCCATTCATCCATTGAGGGACACCCAGGCTGCTTCCACATCTTGGTCATTGTAAACAATGCTGCAATGAACATATGGATGTACATGTGCCCTTGAAGTAGCTTGGGTTTCTTCGGATAAATACCCTGAAGTGAGATTACTGGGTCCTTCATTGTCTCTTCTTATACCCTTTGTTTTGAAGTCTATTTTGTGTGGTATAAGTATTGCTAACCCAGCTTTTTTTTTTTTTTCCATTTTCATGAAATATCTTTTTGCATTCCTTTATTTTCAATCTGTCTGTGTCTTTCAATCTGGAGTGAGTCTCTTGTAGCAGCATATGTAAGGGTCTGGTTTTCTTTATGTATTCAGCCACCCTATGTCTTTTGATTGGAGCATTTAATCCCTTTCCGCTTAAAGTAATTGTTGGTACATATTGTAGCTATTGCCATTTTATTATTCATAATTTTGAATTTTTTTTTCCATCTGAAAGGAGTCCCTTTAAGATTCCTTGTAGTACTGGTTTGGTGGTGATGAACTCCTTTAGCTTTTTCTTGTCTGGGAAGCTCTTTATCTGTCCTTCAATGTCAAATGATAGCTTTGCTGGGTTGAATAGTCTTGTTGTAGGTCCTTGCTTTTCATCACATTGAATATTTTGTGCCAGTCTCTTCTGGCCTACAAAGGTTCTGTTGAGAAATCAGCTGACAGTCTTATGGGAGCTCTCTTATAAGTTAGTAGTTGCCTTTCTCTTGCTATTTTTAGGATTCTCTCTTTCTCTTTAAACTTTGACATTTCAATTATAATGGTTCTAGGTGTGGGCCTGTTTGGATTCATCATGTTTGGGACTCTCTGTACTTCTTGGACTTATATCTCTATTCCCTTCACCAGGTTAGGAAACTTTTTCAGTCATTATTTCTTGACATAGGTTCTCAATCCCTTGCTTTCTCTCGTTCCTTCTGGTACCCCTATGATGCAAATGTTGTTACACTTGATGTTGTCCCAGAGGTCTCTTAAACTATTTCATTTATTTGGATTATTTTTCTTTCTGCTGTTCTAATTGGGTGTTTGCTGCTACCTTGTCTTTCAAGTCACTGATTTGATCCTCTTCTTTATCTAGTCACCTAGTGATTCCTTCTACTGCATTCTTCATTTCAGATACTATATTCTTCACTTCTGACTATTGTTTTTTTTTATGGTTTATATGACCTTTTTTATGCTTTCTATCTTTAAGATGAAGTTCTCACTAAGTTCCTGAGCATGCTTATAACGATTGTTTTGAACTCTGTCTCTGGTAAGTTGCTTAACTCCCCATTTTGTTTATTTCTTTTTATGTATTTTCTTCCTGTTCTTTCATTTGGGACATATGTCTTTGTTTCCTGATTTTGGCTGTCTCTGTGTTTATTTCTATGTATTAGGTAGATCTGCTATGTCTCCCAGTCTTGTAATAGTAGGCCTTATGTAATAGGTGTCCTGTGGGACCCAGTAGCACAGTCTCCCTGGTCACCTCCTCCAGGTGTTCCACGAGTGTCCCTTGTGTGCGCTGTGTGTGCCATCCTGATATAGTTGAGCCTTAATTGCTATTGGCATGTCAGTAGGTAATATTGACCCTTAGGCTTACTGGCTATGGGGTTTTGCCATGTTCACATTTTATAGGCTGCTGGGGTGGGGGGAAGGCTTACCTCACTGACTAGGATTTGCCCCAGTGGGCTCTGGTGACTGTTGAGACCACCCTTTGTATGTGCTGATTCTGGGGCTAATTGGGTGGTGTTCTGCTGTGGTCTAAAGCCAACCTGCAGTATGGTGGTTCTGGGGCTTCTTAAGAGGGGCTCTGGTGCAGGCCTAGGTCACCCACTGCCTGTGACTGTTCAGGGATTTCCTGGTAAGAACCACAAAGCAATCCACAGTTGTTCACTGCCTGTTCTAAACCTGGAGGCACGTGGGAGAGGCCACGCTTTGAACCAAGGACGTCTGCCACCAGTACTGGGCCTGGGTAGCTTCACAAAAAGCCAGGAAACCCCAAGACCTGCTGCCTCCTGCTGTCTCCCTTAGGGTTCAGCTGCTGATAGAGCCTTGTGCAGTATGCAAGTTGGGTGAGGCAGGGTCTCAGGGAGTTACTAGAGTAGGAAGAGTTGTGATCACCAGGTTAATATCAATTCTGGTTTGGTGTCAGTGCTGAGCCTGGAGCTACTCAGCAAAAGTCAAAGAGCACACTGAGACCAGTCACCTGCCCGACTCTGATAGTTTTCCAAGAAAGAATGTAATGCACGTGGGGCTGGCGGCTTATGGAAAAAGTAATTCCAGCGCTGGGGGAGTTGGGTGGGGTGGGACCCCAGTGGCTCAGCAGAGTAGAGCCTCCGAGCTCACCAGGCCAATCAGATTCAGATTTGGCCAGAGGGGGCAGGTTCAATACAGGAAAGATGGCACCCGCCTGCCAGCTGCAGGAGGACCTCGCACAGGGAAAATGCCAATTGTCCTCCAGTCCTCCCCATGAAGCCACACACCTTAACCTGCCCCCCACCCCTGCCCCCCACGCCCGTTTGTCTCAGACACCTCCCAAGTCACCATCCCTCCGCTGGAGCTCAAGGTGAGTGCCTGCGAGTGAGTGAGCCTGTGTGCAGGTCCTTTAAGAGGACGTCTGGGTTTCCTGCAGCCTTCCATCCCACCTAAAGAGTTGGAATCCCCACTATTTTTCAGTCAGATGTTGTGGGGGCTCCCTTTTCAGGCACCAGTACTTCAGGCTGGGTAGCCTGGTATGGGGGGCTGAGGTCCCTCACTCCCCTGAAGGAAACCTCAGTGGCTGAGATATCTCTCCTTGTTATCAACTGACACACGGAGGTTCGGGGCCTGTTCTGTGTCTCTGCCCCTCCTACCAGTTTAGATGTGGCGTCTTTATATTTTTATTCAGAGGACTTCTGTCCCACTAGACTTCAGATGGTTTTCCAGGTTGCTTGTTCTATAATTTAGTTATAATTTTAATGTTTTTGCAGAAGGATGCAGGCACATTGTTTATCTACTCCACCATCTTGGATCTCTTTTAAAACCTGTGTGTATTCTAATAGAACATTTTGGTTACAAAAATGAAGGTGTAAAAGGAGGGATTGTGAGAGTACGCACAAAGCAGTAAGGGGAAACCTCAGAAGTTCAAAGGCAGGATTAACAGGACAGGACCTCACAAAGATTGTGAAGAGAGGTGTTTCCCCATTGAAGGCTACTCAAGGAATCCCTGATGTTGGAATTTGCACTGAAGTGGTTTGGCTGCATCTGCACATGTTTTTGTTTTGTTTTGTTTTGTGTTGTGTTGTTCTTTCTAGTCCAACTACTAACTGGCTATTATTCCTCTTAATTTACACTTGTAGATGAAGTGGCCTCACCCTTACTGTTAACAACATTGTAATGTCTTCCTCCATTGCTAACTATAAAATTATTTCATTGTTTTGAGTCAGATCACATAGGTTCTGGGTCACTGGTGAGACTATGGAGTTATTCCTTTTAGCCTGGTCTGTCGAAATGGTTGTTTCCTAATGATGAATCTGATAATCTGATTGTATCTCTCTCTCTCTCTCTCTCTCTCTCTCTCTCTCTCTCTCTCTCTCTC
>NW_017732259.1:403682-404925 GCF_001890085.2 Hipposideros armiger | reverse complement strand
CACACACACACACACACACACACACACACACGCACACTTTTCCACATGTCAATAAAAGCTGAAGCCATAAAAATACTATGCAAAAAAAAAAAATCTTCCCCTAATTTTCCTCTTTGATAATTTCCGATTTCTATGGATGACATTTTCTTTTATTGGTCCTTATCTGTGCTTTTTGCGAAGGTAAACCTGTAAGCCTACCTTCTGTTCAATGCTGCTTCAGACAAGTAAGTTTAATTTAAAGCATTAAACATTCTTCAGTTGCTCACTGCAGCCTGATGCTGTTGGTAATATTTAATCTGCCAAAACACATTGTATATTATCATTCAGACACAAAGTAATTTATGGCTCTAACTCCCTATGCATTTACATGAATAAATTACTTGGTATTTATAAGGTGAGATGAGTGTTGTTTAATTTTTTACTTTACTTAACTTTTTACACATCAATACAACTTGAATTTTATATTTGTTTTGATTAACCTTGCAATAAAAAAATAAGAGATGGAAGTGTATGGTGTGTGTGGGTGTGTGTTGGTGTGTGTGTGTGTGTATGTGTGTTTGTATGTTCATGTTCATGTGTTTAGTAAGTATTGCATGGGATATCTT
The DNA here is from genome assembly GCF_001890085.2 of Hipposideros armiger. Taxonomy (NCBI): domain Eukaryota; kingdom Metazoa; phylum Chordata; class Mammalia; order Chiroptera; family Hipposideridae; genus Hipposideros; species Hipposideros armiger. The sequence continues at coordinate 404,320 of NW_017732259.1, read as the reverse complement.
TCGGGAAATCTTAAATCATAGCAAATCAACTGTGAGCTTGTGCCTTATTTTTGGAAACAAAGAAAAGCCATTCAAATTAAAGTATGTTAAATGAGATGTATAAGAAAATTGGATTTTGTCATTTCAGGGTTGTATAGTAATGGTAATAGTACTACTACTACTACTACTACTACTACTAGTAGTAGTAGTAGTAATATCCACAAAAAAAGGTATTTTAGAAAAGTAATCCAAAGAAATGATGCAAAAAACCATTGACTGGTGATAGGATCAGAAGGAAAGTGTAGAGCCCTTCTGTACTGCTCATCTTTGAAGGAGACTGCTCATCTGCATTTTTACATTCTGCATATTTGTTAGGAAATCAGCCTCATTAATTTTAGCATGCCATTGACAGAAAGATGCATATTCATTTTGGTTTATATCATTAAGTACAATAACAAGATAATGATGATAATACTAACATCAGGCGTGCATTATGTGCCATCAGAGTGCTCAGTGCTTTGAAGGCATTCTAGAATTTTTTTTTTTACATTGGTAATACCATAAAATATGGAATCATAGTTTCATGTGGCAGAGTGGTTTTGATGATTTGTAAGGCTTGCTTGAATCAGTGACCTATTAGAAGGAAGAGCAGTCTTAAT
>NW_017732259.1:394790-397117 GCF_001890085.2 Hipposideros armiger | reverse complement strand
GTGGGGAATACTTTCAAACTCCTGAGAACTCCTGCCCCCGCCCTATTTTTTCTGTATCACTGGCTGCTCTTTGAAGACCAAATTGTGAAAGTTCATCTCTCATTCCAAGGCTTTGATCCATGATAAAATGCAAATCGCATGTTTGAAGCTGCCATCAGTTACTTACATACTTATAGTCTAGTGGAAACGTGTTAGGTCCTTTCCTGAGTCTGAATTTTGTTAAGGAGATTATGTTGATGTAAAGATCCTGCAAGGAACAAAAGTTGCATATAAGTTTTGTGAGTAAAAACAAACAAACAAACAAACAAAAACTGTTCTATCTGCTAACAGTTTGGCAATGTTCTAAGACTGGACTTTAGTGTCTCTTGACACTTTCAGCCAGTGACACTGTCAGTTTTCCATTGCTACTGTAACAAATTATCACAGATTTAAAACAACACGAGTTTATTATCTTACATTTCTGGAGGTCAGAAGTTCAGAGTGGGTCTTCCTGGGGTAAAATCAAGGTTTTTAACAGGGCCTCAGTCCTTCTGGAGTCTCAGGGGGAAAATCTATTTTCTTGCCTTTTCCAGGTTCATAAGACCCCCCACGTTCCTTGGCTCATGACCCGTTTCTACTTTTTTCCCCTCCTTTTTCCATCTTCAAAGCCAATGACAGTGGGCCACTTCCTTCTCACAGTACCATCTCTCCTGTTCTCTGTAGCTGGGAAACATTCTATGCTTTTAAGTACTCTGTGATTTAGATTAAACCTACCTGAATAATCCAGGTACTCCCCCAATCTCAAGATCTTTAATTTAATTACATCTGTAATTTTTTTTTCATGTAAGGTAACATATTCACAAGTTCCAGGGATTAGGATGTGACTATCTTTGAGCAAGGGAGGGCAATTATTCTGCCTACCACAGGCACTAACTAGAGAAACCTTCTGACTTAATATGTCCTGTGCTGGTGGTACTTTTCATTAAACTGACTCAGTTAACGATGCTCTCAGGCTTGGTCACCTATTTCCACCAACGCTGCATGCTGTTTCTCTGATGATTAGTTGGTAGCAGTTTCCTTGTCAGCCTCTGCGTCTGTACTCTAGCTGAGCTAGCCACAAGAGAAATTGGAGTCAAATCTTTGATTTCTTCCAAATGCTTGTAAAAATCGTGTATTAACCCTTTTAGGACCTTAGTGTTCAGCAGCAATCATCAAGGCTTGCTCTTCTGGGGGGCAGTAGCATGTTAGGGTTCCAAGACCTTCAGCACCAAGTCATCCATGCCTCTCTGTTTCATAGAGGAGAAGACTAGGACTCAGGAAGGGATAAAGTAGCAAAAGTCATGCAAACCTAGATCTACAGACTCCCATGCATGGGCACATGTGGGGTCATTCTGCCACAGGATACCAAACTAGAGATGACTCAACATGGNGCTGCTTTTGTCAAATATATGCCCTTTTTTGTACAACCAGTTGACTTTAATTCTTTTTATTTTAATTGTGTTTTTGTTTCTCTTTTCACCTTTCTACTCCCTTGACCCATTTCTCCCATCCCCAGCCCTTATCTCTGGGACCACCAATCTAATCTTTGTATCTGTGAGCTTGGTCCTGTATAACCTAGGACCAAGAAGTGACATCTCATCACCTTTGCCATATTCTATTCGTTAGAAGCAAATTACTAGTTCTAGCCCACTCTCAAGGGGAAAGATTACACAAATGCATGAAAATCAGGAGGTGGAGAATCACTGGGAGGCAACTGGCCAGCACAGGTCATAATACCATGAGAGTGAGAGATCTAAACATACTGTAATATCCAGGGTTAAAATGGGTTTTCTACAGAAACTTTCAGAATCTCGTGCATGCTATATGCATTGTGAATCTGCAAGTGGGAAGGGTAGTGGGGGCAAGGAACATGGCAGTTGTGTTTCTCAGCCCTATTTGTCCACTGAATGCTTTGTGTTGAAGCATGGCATATTTAACTATCCTTTCTCAGAATGCTGGGAGTACTGCTGCCCGAAGTCTTTCCTTGACACATGGTGTTCCTGAGGACCAAAGTGTCTCCTTGCCATTGGCTGCAGTACATGGGGTCCAAACAGGTCTCCTGAAGCTCGGAGGCTCTGCCCACCTTATTACATTGCTACAGGTTTATTTAAGCCACCAAAATTATGAATTCTGGTGGTTTACCTACTGCATCAGCCTTTGGCAACATAAGCTAAAGGAGTGAAAGATGGTGTATGAGTTGACGTAGAACCCATTGGTAGGGACTGTTGTGAGCCAACCATTGTGTGTATCAACCTACAGCTGGTGCTGTCCTTTCAGTCTTTGTAGATGGCAAAAGCCAGGCTGTGGCC
>NW_017732259.1:385680-388585 GCF_001890085.2 Hipposideros armiger | reverse complement strand
AAATTACTATAAGACCCAGTCTTATTTTCAGGGGTAGCAATAGTACATTGGTAATTAGCAAATAGAGTTTTGATTCATATAAACCCATAAGAAGTGCTTGACCAAAAAAAAAAAGCATCTTTGTTGTGCATTTGTGTAAATCAGGCACATATGTAGTCTCACTAACCTCTGAGGTTGGAATTCTTTCCATCTCCTTTTTACAAATGCAAAAATTGAGCCTCAAAGATAGTAGGTAGCCTGTCACATCCTAGTAAGTAAAATAGATAGGATTCAAACACAGATTTTTCTGGCTCCAAATCCCAGGTAAACATCATCCCCCCCTGGATAGTGCTGCCTTTTTACTCTGTGTTCTTGGAAAAATCACATGACATCCCTCATTAATCAAATGGAGTTGTGGTCTCATGACTTGTAAGATTCCTTATAGCTCCAGGATTGGGAAAGGTCATTTTCCCCTTTCCTCCCCTCCCCCACTCTTTTGGCATTCACTTGTCCCATAGCTGGCTCTTAATCAATAAAACCTAAGATGGCCCTCAAATAAATGTCTGGCCATGAGGACACAGTCTGAATATTTTCCTTCTGACCTCTAAATCAGTCTGTACATCTTGGCTGTAGAGCAAACTCAAAGGGGAGATGGGGTGGGGGGCGGGGAGGCAGAGGGAGGGACCAGGGACTTTAATTATATTGTGAAACAATAGATTTCCATTAAAATTGTACTTTTCTACACCTCTGGAAAATACATTGTAGATGAGATAAATGCAGCCTTGCATGTAAATTAAGGTTATCTTTAGGCTGGTAATCTCATTTGCTCTTTAGCAATTTTAATTCCAGTCAAGGCGGTGTAATTAGTGCCCTCAGCCAATTGCCATTCCTCACTGCTTTGTAGCTGTATTTACTGCTGTTAAGACAAGAGTACTCATGTGGAAAGTATAAGACAACATACTAAATTATTAAAGGTGGCACACATCAACAGATACTCCCTGTGCGTGCTGATGCTTCAGATGATGAGTCCTTGCATCGTTATGCCCAGAGAGTTTGGGTACCATGGAGGGCCAACGCCAACATGAAATATCACTGTATTTGTAGAGAGAGAAATCAACTTGAGATTTTCTTCCTATAGCAAAATATTAAGCTTAGCAATGCTTTAAAGTATGTTTAATTGGAGGCAAGTGTGGCATAATTTGATTTAAAAATCATATTTTACATCATGTGACAGATTTCTTTTTCAAACTAAGGTATGTAGATCATGATGGTGGTGGTGTTGTGGGTGATAGATAGACACGTGCCTGCATGTCTGTATATGTTTATATTATAGCTTAAAACCAGAACCGGGCAAGTATCTGCAGGAGGTTAAAAAAATTAGAAAATTCTTGAGTTGAGGTTCTATTTATACTATTGAGATGACTGGTTTGTTTATTGGAGGGAAGAAAACATGCATATATATGCTTTTTTATTACTAATGACGTAGATTAATAATATATACATGTAAATGATGCATTAGCTTATACATAAGCTTGTATATATGTAGGTGTGGGGAGTGGGTGTGTGCACATAAATATGTTACTCAACTTTAGATTTGTGCTACATTGAAATTCAAACGTAATTTCAAACCTGTTTCTCTTTTCTGGTACCTAAAATGGCTTTAATGAAGAAAACCTGTATTTTGTATTGCTTTTTATAGTTTAAGTTCCTTGAGAAGAAGGGCTTTATCAGTTTGCATTCTTTGAGATAACTGATGGACATAACTTGCAGACTGTTAGTAAATGTTTGTTGAACTCAATTAGCAGTTGACTGTTCCTGACAATAGCTTTCTAATGTATGAATGTTCTCCGGTTTTATGGTTTGTATATTGGATTTGATATGTCTGCCTCTTTCCTTCACTCTGATAAGACTATAAGCATATTTACAGGCAGACAAATCCGTTGCCTATTTGAAGAAAAGTATGCCACTTAGAACCTTTTCAGAGAAATGGTAGCATTGTAAATTTGACTTTCTTGCCTTGGGGGAGAAAAAAAATCTAACAGCATAGAATATATTCATGTGATGTTTTGGTTTGTGGATCTACCAAATTTGAAAGGTAGACTTAAAGATTCTATTTGGACAAGGATAGAATCTGTTTATTCTGACAACTCAAATCAAAGGTTACAGTCTTAATCCTTCTGATTGGCTATTAATGGCTTCTAGAGATAATCAAGTGTAACGGTTCATCTAAGTCCATAGCCGAAAACCAGAACATCTCTTCTTAGAATCACAGTGCGATTTAGAAAAAAAAAAATGCAAAACAGATAAGAAAAAATTCTTTGCTTTTGAAAATGAACAAGGAAACCTAACTGGTTTTCTTTCCCTCCAAATTAGTGGAATGATGTGAAAGATATTGGTCTTTATTTTGCTAGCTGCTTAGAAGTACCATTATGCTAGGAATCACAGGTCACAAGCCACCTTAAAGCTGTGCAGAAGACAAGGGCCAGACCTTTTAAAACCCAGAGCTCCCTATAGTCTTGAGAAAGTGGATTTACATCATTATAAACCAGGGAATGAAAAAAACACTATTATATTGAATATCAATATACCTGTTATTGGGGGGTGACAGGACGCGGCTGAGTCAGTTGTGAGCAGGCTGACCAAGGACCCTGGTCCCAGACATAACAAACCTTGACTCCAGAGCCTGCTGCGCAGGCGCCAGGCTCCGGTGACATAAGCTCTTTATGGAAGCATGAGTCACAGCTGTGGGAGGGAGCATGCGCACTTCCCTGTGCTCGCCTCCCCCAAAACCTCTATATAATGGTTGCTTTTGCTGAATAAAGCAGCTAGTTGGTTCCTCCTCACGTCGGCTTTGCGTGCTTTCTTTTCCTTGGGCATCTCACTGCCCAAAGCCCCTCAGCAGCACCCCCGTCCCCCGCAACAACAC
>NW_017732259.1:373886-383795 GCF_001890085.2 Hipposideros armiger | reverse complement strand
AACTGCCTCCTGCAGTCTCCAAAATGCCCTAACTGGCTGGGGGTGGGCCGTCAAAGAGGACAAGGTCCAGGGCCCTGGCTACTTTGTCAAGTTCTTGGGAGTTATCAGGTCGGGTAAGACCAAAGTTATGCCAGAAGGCAGATGGATCACTGACCCTTCCCTTCCGTACCTGCTGACAATTCAGGTACAAGGGTTTATGGTGGACCCATGGGAACCGGAAGATGCCTTTGGGTTTCTGGTCTCAGCCCTGGAAAGGAGCTGAGCAGCGATACTCGCTTATTGGGAACAATTAGTAGCCATTTACACAGCCCTAGTGGCCTGTGAGGCCATCACAGGTCCTGTACCTGTAACGGTGCAGTCCACATACCCGGTTGAGGGTTGGCTGTAGTCATGGCTCAGGGTACCCCAAAAGGGGTGACCCAAACTCCTGCACTGGCCAAGTGGGGAGCATATTTGGAGCAACAGGCCACGTTCAACTCCAGTCCGCTGTCCCAAGAGCTCCACAAGCTGTTGGGTCTGGTTGCTTTCCGGGCAGACAAGGAAGAAGAACTTCCTGAGTATCCTGTAGAGGCGACCAGCCCATACAGGGAAGGAAAGCCACCTGTCCCTGGCAGGGCATGGTACACAGATGGCTCCTGTCGGGGTCAGCCCCCCACATGGACTGTGGTGAGGTTAAAGCCAGAGTTGGAAGAGTTCTGGTATGAAACTGGCCCAGGCCAGAGTAGCCAATGGGCCGAGCTTAGGGCTGTTGGACTAGTGCTCATGCACAAAACAAGTGATATACGTATCTGTATTGACAACTGGGACATACCTCTGACAGTGGCTGACACCACGGAGACTATTCGATCATATCCCCTATGCGCAAGTAATAACCCCCATGGGCGGCCTTTGCCTTCTCAGCCTGGAAAGGTTGAGCAGGGGCTATGCCCACTACAAGTATAGCAGGTAGATAATACAGGGCTGCTTCCCCAAGCTGCGGGTAAATGGTACCTGTTTACGGTGATTGACACTGCCACTATTTGGGGATCTGCGTGGCCTACTCCCACTGTCCCGCAACAGGACACTACACGTGCCCTGGAGCAGCTGAGTGCTGCGCATGGGTGGCCGCTCACCACTTCGAACGGCAGAGAAATCCATTTTACAGGACAACAAGTTCATCATTGGGCGAAAGATCAGGACATAGTATAACAATTGCAAGTCCCATATCGCCCGCAGGCTGCTGGCATTGTGGAACATTTTAACAGGTTGTTAAAGGACAAGTTAAGGGTATTAGCCCCCAGGTAAAACTTCCTTGGCTCTTCATGGCGATGGGCAGGCCTTATCTTGACAGGTATCGCCGTCAGCCTCATAGTTCTCTGTTGCTCTGTGTATTACTGTTATGGCCTTTGTACACAGAAACACTCTTTGGGTCAACTTCTGAACTGCCACCCTGCAGGGCGTGGACTGACAGGACCCGGGCTGAATCAGTTGTGTGCAGGCTGACCTACGGACCCTGATACCGGACGAGGTTCAGGCCCACACAAGCGGGGGCCATTCAAATAGGTGCAGGCTGACGCATGGACCCTGGCCCCAGACATAACAAACCTTAGCTCCCGTGACATAAGCTCTTTACATAAGCATGATTCACAGCCACGGGAGGGAGCATGCGCACTTCCGTGCGCTCTCCTCCCCGCAAACCTCTATATAATGGTTGCTATTGTTGAATAAAGCGGCTAGCTGGTTCCTCCTCAGGTCAGCTTCGCGTACTTTCTTTTCCCTGGGCATCTCACTGCCAAAAGACCCCCTGCAACGCCCCCCCCCCGGGCAACAACAGAGGTAGGGGGCAGAGTACTGACATCATATCTTTTTGTATATCTTTATATTCTACCTAATCTTGCATCATTTTTGTAAAGGTTGTACAATTAGAAGTTTTCCAGCCTGGGAGAGTGTTAAAAACATACACCCTGATGAAATTCATAAAGAAGAATAATGTGTCTTTGTGTCTGCCTTGGGTTAGCTAGGTCTCTGTTTCCCTGAAGTTGGGCCTCATAGCTTCCACCTAGCTCTTCCTGGTGTCTGAGATGAATTCTGTTTCTGGTTATCAGGTAGTAAATGAATTCCAAGTCACCATTTCAGGCAGTTCATTATAGGATAAGCCATGTTATTTCCTCTGAACTTGTGTTCCTTCTAGTAACTTCCAAAGACTATACCCCACTTTATATCCAATCACTTCACTTGAAATTGTACTTCACAACTAAGTCTTTATTTCTTTGCACTAAACAGATTTAGTAGAAAATGGAACCCTACTTTGCTCTTAACTCGCACTAACTTGGCTGTGGCACAACTGCCAATTTTCTAGTAACCCCAATGCCTACTGTCTCTTACTTTGATTTCCTTTTTCATTGACTGACTTTGAGTTTCCTGTTGAAAAGTTTCACCCAGCTGATGGACCAGCCAGTGATCACTCCTTCATGAACTTTTCAGAAGCCACCTGTCACCACCTCAGGCCAAATCACCATGATTCTCTGAACTACTGCAATAATCTCTCCCTGCTTTCTCTGGCCATCCCCCAATATGTTCTCCAGCTTCTGGAAAGACCACTTAAAAAAGTCAATGCTCTGCTCAAAACCACTTCCTTGGCTTCCCAGTGTACTTTACAGTTCTTTAGCATGATCTTTAAGGCCCTACACAATCTTGTCCTGCCTAATTCTCTCAGATCATTCTCTCTCTTGCTCCCTGGCTGCTGTCAAAACTCACACACATTAGCCTTTTGTCTTGCTGTATATCCTTTGCACACACTCTTTCCTATCTCTGAAAATGTCTACCTTCTGAACTCTTAGACTTAATACCTACTCATTTTTCAGGTCTCTGTATTATTTCCTTGGTACACCCTATTATCATCTCTCTGGGATTTCTATTCAGAGCACTTAGCACAACCTGTATTTGTATGTGTGTTTTTGCTTAGTGGCTGCCCAGGTCACAGAATATGTGAAGGCAGGGCCCAAGCCCACTTCGTTCACTACTGCATTCCCAAATCTTAGCAAATTGCCTCACCTGCAGAATAGATTAATTTGTAGACTTCATGTTTAAATGATTAAATGAGTAGATTATCTGCTTGGATCATATTGTATTGCTACTGTCTCTCCTCTCCTAATAATTCATTGTCATCAATTCTTATATACCAAGAAATTAGCAAGCATTACCTTGAAAGCTCACAGTCCCAGTAGATATTATGATTCTCATAACAGAAAATAAGAAATGACTCTAGAAACATATAGTAATTTCTTCCAAGTCACAAAACTAGTTATGATGAAGCCACAGTTCTACCCTGAGTCTGTTTTTCTCCAAAGCCTGTACTCTCCCCATCATAACTGTCTACTCCTTAGAAAGTTCATCACTTACGTCCCAAAATGTGGCCTCTCAGCTGTTGTCTCCTGTTGAGTCATCACCAGGTACCTGCCTGAGGATGTGTCCATCAGCCCTTCTGCGTCCAGCCTGCCCCACCTGTAGGCTCTCACTCTGACATGGAATCATGTTATTATAAAGGAATTCTCAGTGATTGAATCAGAAGCTAGTTTGCCTGCTTACATTTTATAGACTAGGGATGTGCCACCATTTTTGCTTAGGTAGGCAGAGCCCACGCCTCTCTTATTCTGGTGGTAGCTACTACCTAAATGATTTGGCATAGGGTCTGAGACAAAAGGAGTTCTCAACCTCCTTTTCTCATGGCCATCTCACCCCTATGTGCACCCCACCTGGTGGACATTTATGACTGTGGCAACAGCCATGCAAATGCTAGTATGTTTCACACTGTGAGAAAACATTTTGTGAAGGGTGATATTTTATACTACACAGTTTGAGTTTTCAGTAATAATCGCTCTGCCCGCTTATCACCACTCATGCACATGGATAAAGCTGTGTAAAAACAATACACTAATGAAAGTGTTGCTGGTAGTGAGTCCATGATGGAACCACCTTTGTTAAAATTCAAGCATGGTACCAGAGCACCTGCGACGCGCCAGGAAGAGAGCTCGCCGCTTACATCATGGCTGTGTTCTGCTCATACCCTTGTGTGAGGTCTTTGCTCTTTCAGATTTATAGGAACGTGGGAACTTCAGAAAGGGGATTGCTTTCAAATTGATTAAATTGTTGACAATAACATCCATGAGGAGGTGAAAGAAATGAGTATTAATGAGGCCAAATTAGTTAAATAAGTGAAAGCTGAGCACTGATAAAATACAACACATTATGATCCCCAAACTATCTTTGTTAGGCAGATCTAACCATGCTTAATAAGCCATCATGTTCATCTCTCTTCACTTTATGAGATTGCCACCGAATATGATTTTTTTTAACATTGCATTTTTCAATTTTCAATGTGAGGCTTTTTAACCAATCAAATTAGAATCAAATTTGCAAGTAAAATGCCATACGAGTGAGTAGTGTGTTCTCTCCTGAAGTTGAAATACGGAGCATCAGTCATGGCTGAACTCACTAGTTTTATGACCCCATTCCAAAGTGCTTGGAAGAGGATTTATGTTGACTATATCCATGAGGCGTATTGCCCATGATGTCATTGCTCATTATTGTGTTTACTGATTTATTTCTCATCTGCCCAACCTCAGCTTTTTTTTCTCCCTTCATTGAGTGAACGTGTCTTTTAGAATAGAACTACAGCATTCATAGGAATAGTGATAAACTCTTTCATATGGAAACATCAAGGTGTCACTGTCATGTTTCTGCTACAATCTAATCTAGTCCTGTATCTAGCAACTTGGAGAGATGACCCTTGAATTCAGTGAGTTAGGATTAAGAGAATTTAAGGGGCTTTGTGATTGCGCCATGAAACATCCTGGTTAATCGGACAATTTAACCACCATTTCTACAATCACCCCTATCTTGAACATTTCAAGAAATGTACATATTCCTGAGTGTAGTAACCTGTTGATAATTCATGGTCATAAACAGTTTCTCAGATTAATGTTATCAGCTGTAGCCACGTAGGAGGCAAGAGCAGAATGATGGGGATGGGCAGGTCATTTCAAAGGAGAAAAGGAAAATAAAACACCTGAAAAATTGGATGCAGCTTGGACCACGTGGCAGATCAATCTTAGGTGTCATGGTTGTGTCTTTGGAATCTCAAGTTGGAGAACTGTCTAGTCTTGGCCCTTCCTGGGACAATGTGCTAGTCAGGATAGCAAAAGGAGGTGGAATGTGGTTAGATATGGCCCCAGAGAAGGAGACAGGGTTATGGACTATTGACCAACTTAGAAAATGCAGAACCCTGATGGAACCAGGGGATAGGTGAGATCTGAGCAGGCCCCCTTCCCTCTCACTGAGAGCAGAGGGCAAGAGGTTCCACCAGGAGCGTACGGACCTCTCTCCCAGGCACTAATTCAACTAAGCCTTAGTGTTTCTGACTTCCCTTAAATATATCCAGAAAGCTAAGCTCCTATTCTGAAGATAATTAGATAATTAGGATGTTTTAAGCAATGTGATAGCCAATTTGTTATCCCTGGGATACTATCCCTGTTTTTGTGGGTTTGTTTGTTTTGTTTTGTTTTCAGCATGTACAGGAAGGGGGTAGGAGGGATAAAAAATGCTCCATTACAACATTTAATCCGAACTACTTTCCCATTTTGTCCTTTGAGAAAGAGAAAAAGGAAATCAGTATTTATTAAGCAGCTGCCACGTGCCAGCCAATGTGCCAAGTATTTTATATACAGTATCTCACAACCCTCTCCCAGCCTGCTCTGTTATTCCCTTTCTACAGAGGAGACAGACTCCCAACTGCCATATGATGACTAACTTAAGCTTATGAGGCTCAGAAGGGGTGAAGCCAGAATGCGAATCTGAGCTTTTTAATTCCTAAATCTGTGTCCCTCCCCATTATCATTCTGTGGTGCTGCATTGATACCTGTAGTTCATGAAAAATCATCATACTTAATTCTGCTCTGTAGGAGGATAGCATGTATGTGCATGCTCACATTGTGTGTAAACCTATGTGTGACCCTGTTGAAGGGAGTGATTGTTTCCACAAACGCTGGCTTTCCTTCCTGTCCCTTCCCCAGTGTCCTCTTGGATGGGAACCGTGATACCAGAGGAAATAACAAATACCATAGTCCCACAAAAGTAAAAGTGGGGAGGTTTCTCTCTCTCAAACATGGGCTTATTCAGCCTTTGCATTTAAGAATGTGGGCATGTTCAACCAGATCCACAAGATTTCTTTTTTTAATCATAGAAAAGTGTTCAGCAAACATGCCAAGTTCCCTAATAGTCCAACCTCCAGGACCAATCTGTGCTTAATATATATATGCATTCTCTTCCTGAGCTTTTGTTCAGGAGATGTTTTGCCAAGTCGTTGTTATTTTTCTAATTGCCCAATTTTCTTTTCTCTGTTAAACACTAATTAAAGAATAAGCCCAGGACTGCCACCTTTTTGGAGACAACATTAATCTCCTGGCCCCTCTACAATTTAATGGGCCTAATTTATCCCTATTATCTACTCCCTTCACCACCCAAACTAAGCAAGAAAATATTCTCATCCCTCTCACCCTTCTCATTAGTCTACTGCTTTTTTGCATTTTATTTCCCTATTAACTTCAACTGATTCTGCATGGCATTGTTTATATTTACTTTTCATTATCAGCAGGATACACATATTACTGTATGAGTCATCTCTCCTCCTCCCTCCTCTCCTACTTGATCTGCTTTCTACTGCTTCCCTCTCTCTATCTTTAATCCTCTACAGGGCTTGAGATCAATTGATGGATTAATTAATCAACCAGACATAACTCAGAACCTATCCTGAGGCCAAACCCAAGACAGTCAAGCATCGATCCTGGTCTCAGGGAACTCACTGTCTGAATAGGGAGACTTGGAAATAAATAGACCGTTATAATAAAATGCAGGACAGGCAATAATACAGAGCAGATGTAGTGAGGACACAGGAGGAGCTCCCAATCCAGCCTAGGGGGCATGGGAGACTTCCTGGAGTGGCTGACCTTTGAGATGATTGGCCTTCTGATAGGTAGACAAATGGGTTGAATCCCATAGTGCATTTCCATTTATTGCAAACTCGATAATCAGTGGATATTGACTTCCCTTGTGTCTTTGAGAACTCAGTGATATTTCCATTAATAAAATGTTATAAGGTACTGCCCATATAAAAATAGTGTATTAATTAAAATAGAGTAAAGCCAAACAAATTAACCCAGCCATAAACTCTGGAGCAAAGGACTTGGCTTCTAAGTGACTTAAAAAAAAAAAAAAGGAAGAAAGAAAACTCTGCCTACAAGTCCTAAGATGATTATATTGGTTTTTTAAAGAGAGTTTTTAACCAGTCTTCTTATAGTTTATCTCACCTTATTCTGATCTTCTCATCTTTCTGACTTCTTGGGCTACTATCAGATTAGAAACAACCAAACCAAAGGGTTAAAAGTTCTTCGAAGGAACTTATCCTTGCCCCAGGGGAAAGCGATTCCTGAACCCCAATCACAAAAAAGAAATCAAACAAGCTAAAACTAACACAAATTAACAAAGTCTGTGAAAACCAGCAGACTCATGGAATAAAAGTAGCAGTAGACATCTCCCACTGTAGTCCCTGAATGCGAAAGAGCAGGAGAATTGGTGTTAATAGTGGTGGCCTCAGTCATCAGATAAAAGTTTATTGAGATTCAAGGAGCTTTATTTCAGAAGATGAAGAAGAAGTTGGATAATTCATGGTGGAAGAGTTTCCCCAAAAACTGAAACATAATTTTCTTCTTAGCAGAAATAAAACTTAATAAGCAAATGACCACACATGGTTTATGAAATATATTCACTTCGTTGATGCTGGATGCCCGTGATTTTCATTTTTTTTTGTGTTAACTTGCTGTCACTCTTGCAGTTTCCCAGAAAGACAAACTTTCGCTATTGAGATCTTTCTGGATTTCTTAAGGCCCCTCTCAAATAGCAGGTGGTCCAGATTGTTTCAAAGGGAAAATAATGTCTTATGTCAGCAGGGTTTCCTTACCACTAAAACTTCTTTTGTAGTCTTTTAAGAAAGGAGAAATGCTCCTTTAAAAATCCAAAGTTCTGACATCTTGAATATGAATAATAGCAGGCATTAAGAGTTTTTATAATTGATTCAAGACAATACCCTTAAAACATTTATAAAGTACTTTATAAATTATCAAGTGGCTTTTTAGATACAGCTTTTCACATTACAATGAAGTATATTTTGTTCACCTTTCTGGTCATAGGAATCCATTCTGACTGTTTCCTTTTCACAACTGCCATAATAATCTGACTCACCATTGCCATTTTCCATAATTATCAGCATACCCTTCTTAATAATACTAAACTCTATTATTGTTGTGCTCACAGAATTACAGAATGTAGAGATTTAAGGAACTAAGGATCCCCAACCATGTCTTTACAGATGAAGGTATGGATTCTTCATAATAGATGTGTATTCTTAGAAATTTACTGTGCTCCCAACCCTGATCTGAACATCATTATTGTATAGACCCCAAGGGATCTTTGACTTCCTGCATAGCCTTACTGGGGAGAAATATCCACACACTGCGATCTAGAACAATTTGAACCCTGTGCCTTAGTATGGGCTAACAGACTGTTACCATTGAACATGTGGATAGATACTTGTATTTGTACAGTGCTACCATATCAGATTCAGTGTTTGTGTGTTTCTATTTAATGAAACACAGTCATTTTTTAAATTCAAGTGTTTGATAAGCTCCCTAGGAGCAGCAATGAAAGCATGCAGTTTTGCACAGTGAAAAGAGAGAAGAGGAATCTATCTATATCTGGTGAGGGGCAGGGAGAAGCAAGCCCATTTAGGTCCATTTTTTATCATCTGTATTCCTTGCATCTTCTACTCATTCGAATTTGAATTGTCCCTTCCCCTTGTGTCGCACCATGAGGTGGTGGTGTTTTTAGATGCTCGTAAAAGTCCATTACAGTTATGTGATATGATTTTCACCTGTGAAAACATTAGAATTGTTAGGCAAGTTTGTTTTTGTTTTTGTTTTTTTATTAATCACTGAAGGCTTTACTTCGGCATGATACATTATTTCTAAATGCAGAGTATATGTTTTTCTTTGCCGTCTAATACCTAAGCTGACCCAGAGAAAGGCTGGGGCTTCGTCCTTAAGTGGTTTCCTAGTAAACATTCATAACCAATCAGAAGAGGCGCTGTCAGTGTCTGAAAGCTCCTCCTGTGTTCCAGACTCGAGATTTGAAGATCTGATTCTTTCTTCATCCTGTTTGTACCTGCTAGGAGACTTTGCAAAGCCACTTAATGTTTCTGAGACTCAATTTCATCACTTGTTAAGTGAAGGATTTTTACAAATATTTTCCTGTGCAGGACTATTTATGAAATGGCCATGAGAAACCTATGGGGTTATATACTAGGTTTACTAAAAAATATATACAAGTAGACAGTTTGGTCAACGTTGCCAAGCAGTAGTTCACCATGATAAGCGTCTGGACACTGATGGTAACCACTTTGAGCACCTCTTGTAATTGCAGAAGTCAAACGTGACTTGTATTCATCTTTTATTATTGGTATATTGGTATTGAGTATTAAAATTTTACTACAGTTTTCCTTTCTTAAAATGTGTGTGTGTGTGTATATATATATATATATATATATATATATATATATAGGCACTTTCTGTATATGTACATTTACTAGAGTAAGTTTTTGTCATTCATTCTTTCATTGAACAAAGTTTTATTAGAGAGAGATTTATTGTACACCTTGTCTATAGGGAGGGAGGGAGGTGGAATGGAGGAGGGCTTCCAGATGGAAGGGAATGCAAGTGAAGATTCTATCTCCAAGCTAGCAGGGCCCTTGGCCTCCTTGCTAAGAAGTTTGACATTTATGCTTTAGCCAATAGGGAGGTCAGATTTTATATGCTTTATGGA
>NW_017732259.1:370371-371708 GCF_001890085.2 Hipposideros armiger | reverse complement strand
GCGATCGAGAAAATGAATATCCCCAGTAACCCGATCTCCAGAGAAAACTGCTATTAACTGCTTGATGTCATTTTTTTGCAGAACTTTCCCCATGCAAGAATAAACATATGTAAATAAATGTATTTTGTAATAGGATCCTAACCACATAGTTTATTTTACAATGTTTTAAGCAATACGTCTTAGGAAATATCTCCTCATTAGCACATGGAGACTGTTTTTTTTAAATAACTATAGAGTTTTCCATTTCTAATTTCAAATTCAAGTCGTACTCTGCTGTTCTAAACACATTCTTTGTGGCAGACAGAACAGCTTAAATAGTAAAGAAAACAATAATACTAGTACTAGTACTAATACTAGTGAATACTTTTACAGACTTCAAAGAAGAAACATTTCTGGAAGGCCTGGTTTAGCCTGAGCTGTTCCCATTTCTTGATGGCCCCACAACATGATAATGGCCAAGATAAACAATTTCTATATGATCTTTTTAAAGCAAAATCAACAGGGCTGGTTATTGTACACATAGCCAAGAAGACAAAGCTTAGATCATTGCCCTCCAATACCCACTGTTACGTTGGTCTCCAAACCCATAACTTCACCCGTATCCTCAGGATGACAGCGGAGGTCCCTTAGGGACCCAGGATAACTTCAATGAGTAACAGCTTTTCCACTCATCAGCATTGTAACTCTGTGCAAATTGTTTAACTTCCTCCCTGAGCTTTTTTGTCCTCTGTAAAATGGGCCTAAAAGAGGCCTAATGTCTGCTCACAGAGGATTAAATAAAGGACTAAATAAAAGACCTGGCCCAGTACCTGACGGAGGTTTCACAAAATGTTTCATCCTTGCTCCCCAGGCCTGAACCTGCTCTGAGAGAGAGATAATGACTCTTGTTATATTATGTGCTGTCCCAGACTTTGCTGAATACAAATTTCACACTATTCCCACTAGACTTGTGATTTCAGTTTTTAAAAACCACAGAATGCTTTTTCTTGTTATTTATTAGTTTTCCCCCAGATGAAATATGGAGCAGAGAAGAGCAGAGCTGCTGTGGTTGAGATGGGGAAGGAGGCAGGAGCTGGCCCACTGAATCCCTGCACACCAGAGTCCCCTCGGCAGAGCATAGCATGCCCAGAACACAGTTGCAAAACCTCTGTAGGGGCCATAATGCTTCTTGCAGGAACTATTGCAAAAGGATCTCATTTATTAATGAGACCATATAATGGGTTAATAATTGGTTGACTTACCATCTCACAGCATTTGCATTTGCTCTCTAATGACTTAATTCAGAGGAAAATGTTTCCAATCAGCTAGAGGTTATTTCATTTTTGTAATTTGGGGAT
>NW_017732259.1:331948-370186 GCF_001890085.2 Hipposideros armiger | reverse complement strand
GAGGGAGATGGACTGGCCTTCAGGACATCCTGTGTTAATTGACAGTGTTTGGGGATTAACACAAAGATCAGACTATCTGTTTTGAAAGGGGTTGCCCCTGGGCACACATCTTTTATGAACCAAGGTTTTTAAAGATGAGTAGATAGGCAGTACTAGAAAGTGGTTGAGAGCAAGAGCTCTGGAATCAGAATAGTTTGGAAATGAACTGATATGATTAGCTCTGTGACTTTGAGCATATCTCTTACCCTCTATTAGGCTCAGTTCTCTGGATTATAAAATGAGAGCAATAATAATATTTACTCACAGGGTTGTTGTGAGAATGAAAAAACAGCGCATGCAAAGCCCTTAGCCCAGAGCCTTGCACATGGTAAGGACTCAATAGATAGAGCTCTTAGTATTAATTTTGGCCTTCTTATGCACTCCACCTTCTCTCCATTGGGCAAGGTGGAAATATATATAAGAGAACTTAGTGTCATTGAATTACTACTACAATGTCTTTAATGCTTGGAATCATCTGAGGTATAGGATAACACTTAGGAGAACTATGCAATTGTATCATTTAGTAATGGATGATTACACACATTAAATCTTAATTTAATACTATGTAGAATCATATGCTAAGGATACACAACCAAAAATATGATCACCTATATGTACATTGCACTTAGGTAACTTGGCTATGGTAGTAATTAATACATAATAGAGATGGTGAAATACATTTTTCAGGAGCTAAAAAAAATACAGTCAGGTTTGAACTCTGACTTTCAAAGCAACCTGAGACATCTGTTACAGTATAATTTTGAGCTTATATCCCCTGCAACGCCATCTTTGAGTGCAATAATTCTGTGTAATAAACTTTGTTTAATATCCCACTGTATCCCCAGGATTCTGCACAGCGAGAAAGGATTTAGCGATAGCTATTTAAGTCAACCAAATTATTGAGAACCTACTAGATTTTTGGCACTGTTAGGTACTATTAATGTCAATATAAAACATTCCTATTGCATGTAATGATTTTAAAGGAATTTTTATTTATGTTTTCTCATTCATTCTACCTGATCAAATCCCTATGAGTTAGCTAAGCAAGGATCACAATTTCTATTTTATGTTTATGTTGTTTTAAATGTATACCAGCTAATGTGAAGCCCGAGATAACTAGCCTGAGTCAAAACTGCTCACCAACCCCCACCCACTCACATTCTTGGCAATACCTATTACACTAAAGAGTCCATGTCTATACTTGCTTCACCTTCATTCACTCTGTATGTGTAATACCTGAATTTAGAAAGAGGTTTGATTAACAGAAAATATCTATATATAATAATAAAGATTAAGTTTATGAAAAAAAAACACCTCAATCTTTGAAGTGTTTATCATATTAGTTCTTAGCTCTAGCCCTCTATTTTCTTAATCAGCACTGTTTTCATTAAACCCGTCCATTTTCTCTTCGTTTAACTTAACCACATCAAGATAGGTTTCTCTAGGCGACTTTATTTTTAATTACTTGGGTTTAAGTCATGTGTTTACATTTTTCTGAAATCATAGATGTATATTTATTTCTTGTCTCATAGTACATTAAGTTGAAACTAAAATAACAACAATAAAAACCCACCATCCAACTAACAAAAACAGCCTCCAAAATTGCATCGATTGAATACCTCGTCCTTGTTTTGACTTCAGTGATGCTCAGGGTATATGTTTCAGTCTTTCTTATAAAAATATTTGTAAAAATTGACCACTTAAATACATCCCTTTGTCCTCTTTTTCTAAAATCAGTGTCTATGCCTCACACTCACACATGGGTTAGAACTTCAGCATGTTGCTGTCTCCCCAGCATCCTGGAATCATATGAAATATTTTTGATGCATTCAAGAGGTCTAACACATAGGTTTGTAAATCATATAAGATTCATCAGCTTTCTCGTGGCACCTACCAGTTTTCCCTGCTTGTGATGTCACCCAGGGTTCTAAGCATTGCTGTCATGCCTACTGGTGGTTTCTACCATGTTTGTCGCATCTCTTGGGCCTCTTGCTACTGATTAGGGAGCCAGCCCACCCTGTCTCTCCTGAAGCCCAGCTGTGCACTGTCTCATCAGAAGTAGGAAGAATGGAGAATTCTCCATATGAGTGTTCCATATGAGAGTCTAAATATCGGTATCGTAAGAGTTTGTTAGCAGCATCTTTCTGTTTTTATAAGCCCACCAGGCCTGTATAATTGTGAATCAAGTTCCTGGGGCCTGACAGCTCACTAGGTGTACAATACCTGCTCTCTTTCAAGGCCTAAGGCTTTCTGACTGGAACAAGGTGGTCTGCCTCATGCTCCTCCCTAAGAGTGGATTATCTCTGAGGAATCTCTCTCCGCAGTTCCTTTTGCCCAGAGACTGCTGTAAGAGCCTTTTCCACCACTCTATCAGACATACCCAAGTATGAGCAAATTCCACCACTTTCGACCTAAGTTGAGATGCCTTCCCTACAAGAAGTCAAAAAAAATATCTTTTTTCTCAGGGTATTACAGTTTAGAACAGAAGATAGCAGGTATATAAGTGATTGCAACTCAAGTTAGATAAATGCAGTACGAGAACTGGAGAGGTATGCTCTTTGTTGATTGTCAAAGGCAGCAGAGATTATGGCCATCTTGAAGGATCAAAGGGTTTTGACATTGGAAAGGGGACAGGCAAAATGAACTTGAAAAGGTGGATATAATTTAGATATATGGAAATATGAAAAGATTAACATCCCTGTTAAAACAATAGCATTAGCAAAAAAGTATGTTAGCGTGTTGTCTTTGGTCCTGAAAGGAGAGTGATCGCTTGGGTGGAAGGTGCATCGTGGAAAGCCTTTATTTCCTGTCTGGGGAGTTTGAACTATATTCTGTATGCCTGTGCTTTCTTAAGCATTTCTTAAAACTTCTGCCCCTTTTACTAAAAGTAAAATAAAATAAATACATTTCCCACTTTTAATCATTTACTATTATGACCCTCTTATTATAGTTGTGAGATCGAGTCTTCTCATGGAGGCTTTTTAGACTAGGCAAGACTGCATGTTTAGGTGCAAGTCTTCCTCGTTTACCTCCCTTTCCAGCCCCTTCACAGAAGCAGTCCTTAGGGAGACAAAAGCCCTTGGCTGCCTCAATTTCCCCAAACAGGCATAACCTAAGTAACACTTAGCAACCCCGCTATGTGATGCAGTTTCAGGACCAGTCTGCTGATCTGCATCCGTCTTCCCACAAAGATCCCCCAGTGAAAAATCTAAGTCAAAACTGTGAGCTTGCTATGTAAACACTGTTTCAGGACAAATTACTCGGAACACCTCACTTCCACCTCTCCAACTCGACTGGTACCTACATGCCCTATATGGAAAACATCTGAAGCTTCCTCAGGCTTTAAAAAAGAAAATTGATGCTTTCCAAACTAGAATTATACTGTATTTTATAAAATCTAAGGGGACATAAATTGCACGATGCTCTATCATTTTATAACATGATGGTGAAGAAATTATACAATATTGCCTATTACTGTTGTATTAATAAGACACCAATGATTATAGAGTGGTTTCTCCCCTTTACTCTTCCCCTCTTTTAAGCCTTCTTCCTTGCTAATGGTTCATTTTTTAGGGCTTTATTACCTTTGGGGATGCCTTGGTCTTACATGGCTCAGCAGAGCTTTTGGTTTACCATGCACACTTCCCCATCATGGTGAGAGGAACGGATAGATTTTTAATTGTTTGTCCCTGGGCTCCAACCTGCTTCCTTCCATAGAGGGTTCTATAGTGGAGCTGTTCTGGTGACCTCAGGCCACTCTGCAGGTTGGAATGGAATTACTCCCCCAAAATTGGGGCTTACACTTCTGCAAATCCCCACGGGGTCACTGTATCCCAGGACTGGATGAATGAAAGATGACTCTACCAATCCGGCGACTCTATTAGAAAAGGCAGGGCGGAGTCTAAACCTTTCATAAGCCACTAATTTCTGCGAGGCTAGTTTCCTGGCATGCAGCTTCCTTTCTTCCATCTGTACCTCTTCCCCTGAATCACTCAACGTTTCATGAAAGAAAAGGGGAGACGGGTCAGACACCACGCGACTCTGGTTTGATTCTGCTTACCCTAGATATCTTATAAACCTCCTGAGCAATCAAAAAGAAAAAAAAAAAAGTGAAGTGGTATTGAACTGCTAAAGAGCATTCAGATTAATGGTCAAAATGTGTGCAAGATTAGAACCTTTTGCAAGACTGCTTTTTATAGGTTTTTAATTTCTGGAATTTAATCATGAAGGTTTAATCACCTCCAGTTGTATGGCTTTAAATTGAAGGAGGTAGGCATTTTACCCAAATTGCCTTATAAATCCCGTGCTTTGGGAAAGGCTTACTACTTCCTGCAGCGTTCGGACTCCTGGAGGCTTTGCCATTCCTCACCATTGACACCCAGCCTACCTCTAGCACCTCTAGTGGTGGCCTCCATTGCGTAAATCCAAGCACTAGGTACCTTTTCCACTTGGACAATACGTGGTGAGATAGGAGGCAGGAAAAAAGCACTGATGATAAAACCAAATGAAAAAAAAAAAAAGAAAAGAAAAGAAAAATCAGTGACAATTATACATGGCTTTTTAGAAATTATTATTATTAATTTTACCTCTGCCTTTCAGTGTCCCAAATTCTATTCATATGCAAAGCAAATCGCACCTTAACAATAAAGCCAACTCATAGTGATTTTAGTCTCTCTTATTTCAAATTATAGCCTCACCATTCATTAGTCACTTACATGGCCCTGTACCGAGCCTAGTTTCCTTATTTATTACTTAGGTATTAAATTTGCTGTCTATCTTTTTAAATTTGTAAATGTAAATGAAAAGACAAAGTCATGACTAATATATTACCTCTGGAGACTCAGATCCTAAAAATTAGGATGAAGCAACCTAAACCCGGAGGGGACGCGGCGACTCCCCTGGAATGGCACAGCTAGTCAGTTGCAGAGATGGAACTAGAGCTCAGGTTTGCCAAAACCCAGGCCGATGTTCTTCGTACCTCTTCACTCTGCTGTCACAATGAGTACATTACTTAGCTGGAGGGCAAACCCTGGGAAGCTAGCTGGACTAAGGACATGCAAAAGCAGCTGAAGAGACAGTGTATGCCATTTCTTAGTACCTATAACTCTTTCCCTACTGGGCAGTGACAACCTTATGCCTAGATCTCTATGGCCATAGTCTCAAATCTCAGCACATGACCCTCTCTGAATATGTATATATGTGTATATATTATTGGGGTGTGTGTGTGTGTGTGTGTGTGTGTGTGTGTGTGTGTGGTATCTGTTTGTTGTTGTTGATATTTAGTTGTTGTTGTTTGGTAAGTAAAAGATATTGATATAGAAAAAAGAGAATGAGATTATGTTTCTTCTGTGATTTCATCTAGACTGACTCCTCCCAGGGCTTTGGGAGTAAATGAGCCTGGCTTGCATTGGAGCTGCCTTCTGGAAAACCCCAGGGGCTTATCACACTCATGCAATCAATTCCTAATCTCGGTTTTTCCGAATCCCAGGATTCAGGTACCCGTCGTGGTCATCTTACTATCCATCCGCTGAGTCTGTAAATTCTATCATCTGTCCAGTGGACTGGAAAGATCAGACAGGTTGGTTTGGAGTTGGTGCTTCTCAGGATGTACCTGAGGTTTTCTTTGAGTGGTCTTTATTTCTGGATTTTTGTCTGTTTGTTTGTGGGAAAGGGCACTTAGTCAAGGCACAAGATAAAGGGAAACATCCGAAAGCCAAGAGAGTTGGGGTGAGCGGAGACAACAGTTGGCGAGATGACTTGCCACCCATTTTTTATGTACCTGCTTTTCTCACAGTACAGCCTTCTTGAACAGCCATGTTACAGAATGCTCGGAATAAACCAATAACTATTCAAGCTGTCTTTTGGAAAGAGAAAGTGACTGCTGTTTAGGATTATCCTCTGAAAGCAACTCTGCTTTCCACAGAATGAGCCAGGCACACATCTGGTTCAGAGAATGTGACCCCGCTGTAAGCATCTAGGGCTTTCAATCATTGTCCATCCCTATGGATTTGGATATGACTGATAATCTTCGAAAGAGACAGCATCCCAGTGTTCCTAGTGTTGTGATTTTCCAGACTCAGGGTAATCATAGATATTGCACCTGGGTGTTGGTATTACTGGATGAGAAAGTTGATGCAAAGGAATTGAGTGAAATGAAGTCCACTGGTGGCAGTTTGTAATCTGCCATAGGCACCCAGTGCTCTAAGATGGCCCCTTGGTTGCCCGAGCCCTCATGCCAGAGTTCCGGCATTATCACATCCCATGACGTGTCCTAGTCCTCTTGCTATAACTTTCATTGTCTTGTGTTCGTGTGCCCGTAGAGCTCAGGGTCCTTGTCCACATCATACAGAGGACAGAAGGCAGGTCAGTCTCAACTCCCTGCTGCCCCTTTGCCCCTCAGAGACCCACCCACCTCATCACCTCTCGATTTATACCAACCACATTGTCTGCATGTGCACCCACCCTGGTTCCCCTCCTTTCCATAATTAATGCAGTATGTCCTCCATTACATCCTCTGGCCTGGGGCAAGTCTCCCTCCACTTCAGTCTGAGAGTGTGGAAGTATATCTGCATACTCCTGGTTTCTAGCTCTTCACCCTGTACTCAGGTCTGGCCTCACCCAGTTCAGTCCACCACATCTGTTTTTATTAATGCTACCAGTGACCTACCTCTTAATCGCTAAACTATTAGACACTCATTAGTCAATCACATTCTTAATTGTAAAGATCTTTTCTCTGCAACTTTCTGGCTGCCACAGATGAAATCTTATTCTCCATTTGAAATGAGAGCTATTAAAACAGAAGGAATGCCCATACCTTCTAACACCACCCACGTCCGCCCCCCCCCCACCCAATGCAGGGTGAATAGCTTGACTCGACCATCTCCCTGCATCTGAATCCTTTTATTCTTCACTTTCCTGGTTACTAACATGTGGACCCTATTGCAGTACATCAGTGTCTTTCTTAAAGGGAGCCACACAATAAAATATATGGTGGCTTCCCTGAGAGAGGGAAGGGCTACCCTCCTCCTTAGGAATATGTGCCGCTGTCCCCTGCAGGTCCACCCCCAGAGCTCCACCCTACCCATGGCTTATGGTTGGGGAAAAAAAAATTACTTTTTCTAAGCAGTGGAAAAGGAGGACACGGTGGCCATTTTTCCAACTTCGTTCTTTTTAATCAAAGCTGCAAACACACGTCCCACTTTCTGGAAAGGGATCTCATTTGTGTCTCTGGGCACTGCTTTGGGATTCAGAATTTAGGTTCTTAAGAATTATGACTGACTGAAGCTGTGAAATCAGTTGTTTCTGGCTGCAAATCATGAAATCAGCACCAAGTTGGCCATAAAAAATGAAGGTTTTATGGTAAGTGGTTTAAGAAAAATGCAGACTATGAGTCCTTTGCGATGTATATGTTTTATAGTAGCAATTCTCTATTTTTAATTTTTTTAAAAAAATTATCCATTGCTATAGTAGGAAAGCATCTTGAAGTAACTTCAATAAAAACAGCTATGTATATAGAATAACATATAATGGCTCTGTCAGACTTATTCTCCCAATAACTGAGGCATAAATCTAGGATATGATGGGTTCTTTTCCCTGCAGAATTAGATTTTATTAAAATAGTTACTTTGTATCCTATTCAGCCATGAGTCAAAGCAATGGCATCCTACATAAATGAAATTAGTTGATCCAAGTGTAAGCTGGGGCAAAATCAATTTCAATTTCCTGTGGATGTACTTTTAGTGTTTATCTGATGGGGGATTCCTTTTGTTTTTAAGTGGTAGCCATAACAACAACAACAACAACAACATACTGATTAGATTCTAATAATTATTCTTGATCTCAATTCAGAAAGAATGTGTATTATCCTTTGCCCATATAATGAATTTTTTTTCTGCATCATGATTTTTAATTGATCATTTCCAACAGTAAGACTCTAAAAATGTTGACTAATTCTCCCCCCATGCCATCCATCATCAGATGAGGATCAAGATATTCCATCCTTATAATGGCCTTATAATGGTGGCTTCAGCCAATGGAACATGCCTAGATTGCTGGAGTTAAAGACAAACAGCTCCTCTGGATAATTGCAGTTGGTCTTTCTTGGTGGCCTGTGGTTTCACTCTATGTCCAACTAGACAAATGCATAACTGTGACTTTGTGACAATGTATAAGGACATGGTCAGAACAGAACTCCCTTAGGGGCTGGAGGCCATCCCTTGTGATGGCTGGAGGTTCAGAGTCACATACACAGCAGCCTTGAAGCTCGAGGTGGCCAGTTGTCCAGATGTGTGGCAGGCACCACATGGGCACAGGTGACTTGCAGTATCACTGACAATTTGTAGGGTCTCTGCCTGTAATTTTGTATATTCTTGCAGATCCAATTCAATGGGGATACTGCTCACATATGCTCTGATTACAGTGGTCCTCTCAGGATGATGCAGCGCACCGCCAGCACACCTGCGGACAGCCACCACGCTTTCCCCCGCCTTGTTTTACCTCGCGTCTCTCTTCACCCTGCTTTCTCCCTTGGGCTTCAATTTGGGGCCTGTGTGGATAGGAAAAACTTGATGAGTGGTCCTGACTAACAAACTCCCCAAAGATACTTCCTGACACAGTTGATCAAAGTGACCCCAAATTCAGATAAGCAACGAAAATATTTGATATACAAATGTCTACTTCTCTCTGACATCATGCCTCACACCTCTACTCTGGGTGCCTCACTTCCCAACTCGTCTCCAGGAGGAAATGCATTGGCTCCGCTCTGCCCCAAGCATGACTCCATTTCACCTGTTTATTTCATTTCTGTAACATCAACCCTGGAAACGTCCTGCTTATAGAAGCGTGCGTATTATCATGAATGCCAAACTGGGGTTAAGAACAGCATTCGGAAATATCACATAATGTTTATTCACAGAGTTCTCAAATGTCACCCTCTTTTTCAGGTGACGTGGAGTATCTGAAGACAGGGACCATCCACTCCAAGCCTCCTCTGAAGGGTCACTTGATTACTTTTTATTGCGAGTCGATACAAATTAGTTGAATTTCACAACTATGGATGAGTTGTCATGGGCTTGTGTTTTCAAGGAGGGACACTTTTTAGGCATTATTCATCAGAATAATAAGTGCTAACTGCTTTTCTGAATGTTTCCCAGCTGTCAGGTGGGAATGACGAATTCCCAAGGTATCGTCTGACTTATTTTTCCCTCCCACAGTGTTATCAGGGGGATACTATTAACTTTATTTTATAAATGAATCGCTAGAAGCTTGTCCAAGTTTGGCCTGACTCCCACGTTTATGGGCGTTCATCTCATGTTGCGATGCCCCGGGAAATGACAGTCCCAGGCATTGACTCATGCTTTCAGATGGGCATCCTTTGCAGGGGAAGCAAAGACAGGAGCTGATTCGTGACTTTGCCAGGGGCTCTTCCTGTCGGTGGGTGTGAGCCCAAGTCGTGCCGTTGGTGCTGATTACCCACGAGCGCCGCTGAGCGCTCGTCGTGTGCACAGGGCAGCTCTCCCCCTCTTAGATCCCGCATGGTGGTTCCGCTTCACTGGACTTCAAAAGTGGATAGGACTGATGGATGAAGAAACACAGCGAAGACGACATTTATGATATGCCCAAGAGACCCAGGAGACACTTGGGTGTTTGGCAGCTTACTGATGCATAGAGACTAAATGCCAAAGATATAGCATCTGTTACAGCACCCCAATGGAGAACCTCTATTTGCTTTATTAAGTTATTATGTGGTATGAACGTTGGTAATCTAGAGAAACTTGGAGAAAGGGAAGTTGCCCAGGGAGCTTTTATCTCAAAATACGCCCTTTGATATGTAGCTGGTGTTTCAGTGGTTAGTGTAAATATTGTGCATTTGAGTCCAGAGCAGGATAAGCTGCCTGTCAAGACTAAACTTGGCCAGTCTTTCCGTGAATGCACATGGTCAGGTCCAGTCTGCAGGCAGGCTGTCAGTAGTAAGGCTGGTCATCACATCCCTCAGGTCCTGGTCCAGTGGGCCTGAAGATGTTACCTCATTTTGATGTCACAAGAAAGATTCCAAGCTTCTTGGGGAGGACTCATTCCAAGGGATTCTGAAGTCACTGGCAGAATCATTGTTCACTGCACATCAGTGACTGTTAGGACAAGGGACACAGGAGCCAAACACAGGGGTAAAGTTGGTTGCAGCCCGAGCAATATTAAAGATAAGGGTGGGGTTACTTAGATAATTCCTATGCAAGGCTTGTGGCTTGTGTACTGCTTAGTCCCTTGTGATTAGACTAGTCCTAATTATAACACTTTATTCTTCTTCCACATTCTCTCTCATTATGTCACAGTAAACCTGATCTCCTGAATTGTATGTTAGTCATTTGCGCCTTGTATGCACACATTTTAAATGTGAATGTCCAGCCTTGTTTTCTGAGAATAGCTGGGCATTATTTATTCCATGCTAGAGGAATCCCACACATATAATTGACTAGAAAAGATGATTTTTAAGAGCCAGCTCCCTCCTTTGCCAAACAAATGGATGTTTCTGAATCACATTCCAGGGGGAAACAGATAGATGAAGATAGTGGGTGGTTTCTCATCATCATGTGGCTGTAATGGGCACACTGGAGGTTTCCTCAGCATCCATTCCCGTGCCCTGTGCCCTGGATTGATCTAGAAACCCAAGTATAAGCCGATCACTTTTGGCCATTCATCAGTTACTGATCCCAAGAGACAATTCATGAATGAGCACCTGTTCTAATTCGGAAAATCACACACCAAGAAGGGAAAGTTTTCTGGGGCTTTAGGTAAAGTGTTCCCTCTCTTGGTAGAAAGCTAGAAGAAAAAATGTTTCTGTCTTTTTCTGGATATTCTCATGTGTGGTTACAAACTATTTTGTTTTTAGCCTAGAGGTGAAGTTCACACATGGAGGCAGCAGAGAATTACAGGGACAAAGAACTGGAGCCCTTTTGTAGAGTTTCATCCCAAAGCCTGCCTTACCTTTCTACTTCCATTTCTGTGAGCCAATAAAAATCCCTATTCTTCATGCTCCATTGAAGTGGACTTTCTCTTATCTTCAGCCAAATTTCTCCCGGCTAACACAATGTGGAAGTAGGCATAGAATGAGTGCGTGCCTGGTGTTTGGATCTACTCTGAGCATCCAACTGATAGACAGGCATGTGACCTCTGTGACCGTCTGTGATGGTGCAACAGACACACATACTCGTAATATACCATATATCACCCTCCCACTGACTAGGCAAGGGCCCCACTACTCCTTCTTAGGGAATCTGCCCCACCCATCTTTGGCTGCTCTACTTAATATAATGCGAAGCCCCGTTCTGCAGGTGTTTCCCTCCTCTCCATGCCCCACACCCAGTCCTGATTGGGCTAGGAGTGAGTGGCTGACTCAGAAGTAAGGTGGGCTGAGCAAGCAAATTGTCTGTCTCATGAACCTGATATAGAAATTGTTGGTTGTTAGAGAGAGTGCTTTAACTGGAAAGTTGGATGGGTTACAAACGCAAGGTGGCCATTTTTGTGCCGTGTGCATATGCCAAAGCAAAGCAAATGTTTGGCAAAAGCCAAGTGGGAAAGAAACAGACAGAAGAGAAGCATCCCAGGAGATGGACCTTCCGTTCCCTAGTTGAGGTCACACATGGGCCCTGGCCCTACCTTCCTGCCCTAGAGTTCAAATCTTCCTCTTTCCTTAGGTAGCTCTGAAGCGTTTCTATTTCCTGTGACCAAAGAACCTCGGCCGAGACAAGAAGGGGTTGTTTTCACCTCGGTTTATACATGATGCAATTGAAGATGAGAAGGGTTAACTGAAGCCCATTTGTAGCAAGTTCCGAGTCAGCCTCATTCTCCTAACTTTATAGCCTTTGTTTTTCTTTCCCCTTTCACTTGCTTTCCAAGAAAGAAAGAAAGTGACCAAGAAAGACCAATTCATCAACTTTATTCCTAAGACATTTTGTGACCATTGTCCATCATATATCAGAGAAAAGAGAATTACTGTTGAGCTGCTTTTTAACATCCTTGACAAAAATCAAATGGGTTACAAACTGCCAGACTGAAAACCCAGAAGTAAACTGGGTAACAATCACTGTAGATCTGTTTACTTAGCTATAGAGTCACAGAGTATCATTTTTAAATTACTCAGAGCTAGCTGGCCTTGGCAGTATTACTACAACAATTAGTTATCTTTAAATAAATATCTGCTGGTCTGCACACCAGGGCACTCTTACATAGAGTTGTGTGCATAAGAAGCAACCCCACTGAAAAGCCTGTCTTTTCTGGCCAGGAAACTTCTAGACTGTCCATCTTACCTTAATGCAGCTGCTCTGGAGGATAACTGCATTTCATTTCTGCAGTCATCCCCCACCCCCATCAGTCCCCCAAATTAATTTTAGCATATGACACATAGCCTCCAAATTTAATGAAAATCCACTCAGCCATTATCCGTGACATGACAGACAGACTGAAACTTAATTATATTGACATGGATTTGAGCTAATGCTATCATATTTTACTAGAAAAAGCATCTCTTTAGGAGCAATTGCCATTAGCAGTCAGATTTGGAAAATACAGCCATGGAGAAATATCTGCGCAACCCAATGGCAAGAATACCTTTAGGATATCCATCTGGGCAGGAACTGAATGTCGTGCTTGTTCATCCAAGTAATCACAACTAGGCTATGGGGTAATAGCCTCGAATAACTAACTGTCTTATTGCATGTTAGAACAAGAAAACACTTCTAGTAATAGTACATGTTATCCTGGTAGGAGGCTACATCTAGTCCTTTCGGTCTTTGAGTTGCCATAGAAGTGATAAAACATGTGTTGCATGGTACCACTACCTTAAGTAAGAGGATGCTTTACAATCTTCTGCCACCCCGATGCCCAAATAAAGGATATTAAAAGTCTCACTGTGGTTTAAAGGAAATATTACGTATAGAGGAAGCATAAATGTCAGAAGGCATTCATTTTCCGCATCACCTTCTTACCTCCCACCCCCATCCTTTCTCTTTGGGCTTCCAGGGAAAATAGCTTTAGTCAATATGTCACAAACTTACCTTTTATTATACCTTTGTAGTATTCCTCTGGGAAGGGTTCTTTCTTTTTCTCATGACCTCTTAAAGTTAAAAGTGGGGGTCATGTCATTTTGAAACTCGGATTAATGCTACTGAGAGTGGCTTAGCTGACTGGAGTCATAGGGAGATGACCACAGCCTGTGGCTCAGGCAACAGGGTGAGGAATGGATGATAGGAGATGTATTGAGGGCTATTGTCATAGGCTAGAGGAGCAAGACTGAGCGTCTGGACCACCATGGAATTAACAGGGATGGAAGAAGAGGACATAGTGATAGGCCGTTTTATGAAGATAAGGAAAATGGTTAATATAATATTTTCTCTAATCCAGTAGTTGGCATTTTTTTTTTTCCTGTACGGGGCCAAATAGTAAATACTTTCAGCCTTGTGGGCCAGGTAGTTTCTGCTACAACTTCTCACCTCTTCCATAAAGCAGCCATAGACAATAATACATAAATGAGCGTGGCTGTGTTCTAATAAAACTTTAATTACAGAGAAAGTTGAGGACCGATGTGTCTCAAGGGCCATGTAATCATTAGTTTATAAAATCTGTTGTTAAAAATAAGTACTAGATTAGTTGGTGCACGATATGTCTGCTTCCAAGACCAGCTTGCAGATTTATTAAAATTAAGAATGCCCTGGGAATCTGAAGATTATTAACATTCTTTTAAGTTCAGTGATATTTTTCAAAGCTCATGTATGCCATTATTATTTTAATCATATTTCAAGTGTCCAAATCTGCATAGATGAAAGTAAATTTGTTTGGTACATTGAATTAAGCTTAATATACATCTTTCTATAAAAGGAAGATTTCAATAATTAACCATGGGAACTGTAAACCCTACGAACAACAATGTAAGTCTGTGTAAGTGGAGAGCCCAATACTGTACTACCCACTCTAGAAAACACAGTGGTAATACAATGGAAGCCAGCCAAGGCCAAGTGTGCAGCCCTGTGGTCGATGAGTGGAGCAGACACAGCCTCAGGTGGCTGTCGGCTTATTTACACTAGTCAGAGAGTCATTTGATTATAGGAGGCAGAGGCTCAGTCAGGTTAACTCGGATTTATTGAGGTTCATTGTAAGACAATTGGGATCAATACTATTTGCCTGAACCTCATTGAAACAGAGAAGGAGACCTTACTGCCTCAAGGGAAAATTAGAACCATAATCCTGTGCCAGAGTCAAGACACCTGGGTGGTAGGTCTCTGTGTCACCCCTATTACCTTAGAACGGCACTATTAATGCAAATCAGTGGCTTCCTAGGACTCCGCTTCTACTCTTATTTCTAGTTAACAAACTGTCTTTCTGTGCCGTGCTTTCAAATTCTCAGGGCAGTTGATATTAGTGGTCAAATAAGTAGTAGACTGCAATATGGGAGGTGGATGGTCTCTTCCACCCAGTCATATGGCTAGTCGGCCTTCCTTTCCATCTTGTGTCTTCTCCCTCATTTGTGCCTTGTAATCAATCCTTTCTGTTCTGTTTGCAAATGAGAGCTCACTCACTGGGCTACAGTCAATTACAAAGGATGCTGGGAAATGTAATCTATCTGCATGTGCAGGAGAAAATGGAAATGGAGTAGATGAACAACCAGGAAGTCTCTAAAAACACAGGAAAGCAAGTCTATAGATTATCACCTTTATTTGCACGTGTGTCCCTAAGCTTGCTTATATTTATTTGTCAAAGAGCCTTAGGTTTGTAAAATCACTAGGAGAAGTGAAATAGAGTTTCCCTGGGCTCATTCCTTTAAAAAAAAAATGTGACTAATCAGAGACAGAGAAACAAAAATGGTAGGATTCTCGGGGCCAGCTGAGTGGCTCAGTTGGTTGAGTTAGCTTAAGAGTGCGAGCTCTGAGCAACAGGGCTGCCGGTTGGATTCTCACATGGGCCGGTGATAGTGCACTTGAGCTGAGCTGCCACTGAGCTGCCAACAGGTGGCAAGATGGCTCAGCTGGTGAGAGCACGTGCTCCTAACAAGACTGCCTATTCGATGGTGGGCTACACCCACCCACAACTAAGACTGAACTTGGCACCTTGAGCTGAGCTGCCGCCCAGATGGCTCAGTGGGTAGAGCCTGTGCTCTTAACAACGAAGCTTCTGGTTCAACTCCTGCATGTCATGGTGGCTACGCCCACCCGCAACTACGACTGAACGCAGCACCTTGAGCTGAGCACTGCGAGCTGCCCATTGGCAGCCAGATGGTGATTGGACTTGGAGCTGAGTTTGCTGCTCAACTCCACAACTAAGATTAAAGGACAACAACTTGGCTGTTCCTCTCCCCCAATTTCCCAACAGTGTTTCCCTCCCCCAATTCCCCAATAAAATCTTAAAAAAATGGCAGGATTCTCCTCACTATGTTGTGATCCAGCACTTATTTGTATACTTTGCAAAAATTTATCACTGAACAACGGGAAGGAACTTCTTCTGAACCCTGTTTTAAGAGGGACAGCAGGAGCATACAGCTCCTTTTGTGTCATTTCAGCAGCTAATACTGCCCTGAATTTTCAAGGATCCCATCCCATTGTCAGGTCGCATAACCTAATCCTTCGATCAGAAAACACAGCCACAAAGATGTGAGTTCACAGTAAGTAACACAAGAGACTTAATATCCCACATGGTTGAGTCAAGGGCATGGAGACTCTGATCCCAGATCTGCTATTATCCAGTTTGGTGACCTTGGATATGTTACTTCATGTCGATAATTTTTTCTGTGGAGTTGAGTGTGCCTGTTTAAAATATATCTGTTTAGAGAAAGTTAAAGGCTGGTTCTTATGTTTTCTCAGTGGTGGTACTGGGAGATACTAGTGGGAAAGGTACCTTTGTTCCTTTTTGTTGTGGTGGTCAGCTCCCATCACGATGGAAGTTCCCTCAAGGGTAAAGTGCGACTGTGTGAACTGTGCCAGGGACAGACGTGATACATCCCAGCCTTGGGCAAGGAGGTTTTGAATGGCACCTCCAGCTATGAGGCCCCAAGGGTCTGTGTTGATTTATTATAGAGATGAGTTCTCAGAATACTATCCTGAATATGGAATAGGAGATTGGGAAATGAAGTAAGAAAAGGAAGGGGATAGCCTCATGAAGACGCGATATCCTGGCAAAATGGTGGTGGGTTCTATTGGTCTTTGACCTGCCCTTCATTTAGGGCTGCCGTGCCCTTCTCCCTAGGAGGCTGTTCTAGGTATCCATTGCTGACAACTGTTCTGGGTCTTGCCCCCTCCCTCTAATTCTTTACTTCTTTTCCTTGCTCCCCTTTGGCAGTCCCCTGACCTGTCCCTTAAACCTATGTCTAAGTGTCAGTGACTTTCAAGGGTGCCCTGCATGTAATGAGTATATCCTCATCCAGAGAAAGGAGCTTTTGTGCTCCTCCCCAGCCCCACCACTCTTCCTGGGGTGTAATAGTGCTTTCTTACAAAGAGCATCTAGACACAAAATTCCGTTTTGACCTTGTGATCTCATGGAATTGCTTTACTCACGATCATTTGAGGCACCAGAACAAGGGATCACCACATGGCAGGCAAGGAAGGGGCTGACAGAGGTTTGAGCAGTCAAACAAGGCCCTATCACTGCGTTCTACATGGAAGTCTTCCACTCTGCAGTTGCAAAGAGTTGGCCTTGACAGGCTGTTGCTGGTCCCCCAGGACTTAATTGATATAAGAAATAGCATTACAAGAATTAATTAGAAGACCCTAAGCCTTAATAAACATTTGTTACAGGCTGCTATGCCTTTTCATTTTGAAGCTGGGGAAGGGGCTGAGGAGGGAAGCATGGAGGGTGTTAACAGGCAGATGTGAAATAGACTTTGTAGATAATGTGGGCAGAGAGGCCCCTGCATAATGATGGCTCACTCAGGGAAAATTCAGAGGCTCCCATGAGTCCCAAGCTCTTATAGAAATGAGAACAGGAGACAATTCCTGACAAGTCACTTGGATTCGCTTTAAGAAAATTTGCCTCTTGATTTATGAAACATGAGTGGGGACTGGCACATGGGTTAAGAAGCACTTTGTTCTGGGAGAGAAATAGAGATGGAATAGGGAGAAAGAATAGAGTCATCAGGGTAAGTAAAACTAGCCTTTGAGGCCAGAAGACATCAAAGCAGGCAAAACACCTCAAATCATCTCCAGTTTTATGGAACTCACACTTCAGTGTGTATCACAACAATTAGTACTGACTACCTAGCGGAAGGAGTGGGAAGAGTATGCAGACCTGAGGGCCCTGTGTTCCTGGGAGGCTTATTAAGTCTTTATTCACAATGGAAGCTAATTGTTATCAAAAATGTGTAAGAGCGGGCTTGAGATATTTCACATCAGAGGAAGATTTTCAGCATGATAACAATTTAATTTTCACTCACTTCAGCCATCTCAGTATTGGATGATGTTAACTATGAGCATAAGTGTATGCAGTAACTTCCTCCTAGATCTTCAATCCATAAATGTATTTGGAGATTACAATTTTTATGCTGTCTTTCAAATGCCTGTTCTGCATACAGTTCTTATGAGATCCTACTTTTAATCTAATCCGAAAAGAGTGTTCTCATGCTGGGAAAATTATCAGTGTGCTAAAAATAACTTTTCAGGAGTTGAGACTTAGGTGACCATCTGGCTTAGTTATGCAAACAAGTAGATAGCTGTCAGAAAGTCATTTATTTATTGTGCAAGTCTGTTTGCGTGTGTATGTAGTGTGTGGTCATGTATATAAATGTATTTCTGAAATTAAAGTAATTATGGGCATTCTACTTATCTCTCAGGAAGTGTTGAGGTTACTTAATAAGTATTCATTGAACAGCCTCAGTGAACTTAGTTCTGGCCCATCCCAATGAGGTATATTTGAGAAATATGAACAAACCCCTTTCCAATCTAAAGGGGGACATCTAAGACACATATGAGATAATGATCCAAAACATAAGTCATCAAATGGCCTTGGTTTTAGGATATCTTAGGGAATATGCAAAATGACTTGAACCCAAACCAGATTTGAGAACTTGTCTGCTGTCAATACTAATACTTTGCATCTCCTCAGCAGTACACTATCTTTGATGTTTTCCACTCAACTAGCCTACTATTCCTGTCTCCAGCCATCACCACAGATGTGTACACCATAACCCAACTCCTCCTTACTGCATTATTTTTTCAACTTGTCTCTTGAGCATGGCCCTTGGTCCACCCAATCTCTCTGGTTTGCACAGCCCATTAACATACATTCTTATTCTTTCATGTCTAAATCTTTGTCTGTCTTTCCTCCCCACACAACATAATATACCCTGGAAAATAAAATTATTTATATAGTATATCCATGATTTTATTTTTTCCTGCTCACTCATTATTAATACTAATTTTCTTAGATATCGATGCCAGAGGAGCTCAGGTGGGAATGTGTGGCCATTAGGGCTTTATGGTGAAGCTAAGGTTTTACCTGCACCTTTAGGAAGATGGAAGGTCTGACTATTCAAGAGGATCAGTCTGTAATATAACACATGGGGGTGTGGTGTAGATTTTCTGAAGTTGCATCTGATTCAAATGGAATTACACGTAGAACTCTAATGCAGAGTGGCATTATGGTCCAGACAGGCCCATTCAGACCCTCCCCACTTCTCTATAACGCCCTTAGTTTGAGTGGCAAGGTTGGAAACACAGGGAAGTCAGCAGTGGAAGTTGAGGTGTCAATTCAGGCAGGCGAAGGAATTCTATTTATTTTGGAAAAAGGCAAATGCATCTAACGTGAAGCCAGGTGGTACCAGGAGCTCCTGAGGAGAACCCACTCTTTATCTCAACACCACCGTTTACCACAACTATACACTTTGAATCAACCCTGAAAGAGGCCCACCATGTCTTATCCAATCTGCCATCACATTCAAAGGCCAGTTATAAAACAATTTCATCTTCAAAAATTCATACTCAACCAACGGGATTTTTTTTTTTTACCAGCAGGTAAGATTTATATAGTTATTTTTTAAAAGGGGAAGACTTCTAATCCACTGCTGTATTTGTTTACTCAATGAGCAGGAAAATTGAAGAACGTAGGTTAAATGAAAGTTTCATCAAAAAAAAAAATTTAAGTGCCTGTGAAAATGGTAAACAATCATTGGAGGCAGGGCAGAGGAGTGGTTGCTAAATGCACAATAAAGCTATTACTTGAAAGCATTTTAGGAACATTTCTATTTCATAAGATAAGGTTCATCTGTATAGGCCTAGATATAATACAGATACGTTTTACATGTATTATGTATATATTATACAGATACATTTCTTCTCCATATGACACCCATGATTGTATTTGTTCTTGCTCCCTCATTATTAATACTAAAGTCCTTAGCACGTAGTATAATTTATATTATAGATATTGATGCCAGAGGAGCTCATGTGGGAATGTGTGATCATTAAAGGCTTCGTGGTGCAGTCATTTACATACATGTACCTATTTATAATTTCTATTTTATAAGGTAGTCTCCATCTGTATAGCCTATTACCCTGGGTTCCTGAGCTTCCGAGTTTACCGGGCCACACTGCAGTTAGAACTAGAAATCAGATGGAGCCTAAAGTTAAGGTTAACTTTGCTCTCCATTAAGACCAGTTGTTCTTCAAGAATCAACACTACTTTAGCATGATCTGTGATGTTTAAATAATTTGCTAATCAAGTTATATTAGTTACAGAATCAAGACTTCCAAGAGAGGTTGTTGATCTATATAGTAACTACCAGCCAAAGAAGTTAATTGGCAGCTGAAATCCACAGTAAAGTGAATTTACCATGCATCTTAAATTTCTGGAAGAGTGAGAATGTTTTAGCAATATTGAGTGACAAAAGAAAAAAAGGCTGAAAGCCAAATAACCTTGAAGCTTCAGCTAGCTCAGTAGATTCTATGAATTCCATGTAAGAAAGAAATCAAATCAAATCAAATTGAAACAGGGAAGGATTTTATGGTAAAAATCTATTGTCTATTCGGGGACAAAATTCTGAACCTGGGAACTAAGTATTTTCTCTCATGGACGCTGGATTGAAAGGCTATTGTATCCAAGGATTTTCTCTGCGGCATAACTCTTGCTGTTTGCACAACCTGCAAATCATCCAAAGCCCAGAGTTATAATTAAGGACCTTGTTACACCATAAAAGATTTTCAAATTTTAATCTATGACAACCCACGCAACACTCAGGGCTTAAATACTTTATTGACCAGGCTGGCAGGCTGACTCCTCTGTTAGAGCTGGGAGAGCCCTGCTCCAATTTATCTCTCCCACACTATGTATTTGTAGTCATAAATCTTTTGCTAGGCTCTTTGAACATTAAAAATAGCCCAACATCGCTGGCTTTTCTCCTGGTGCCTGAGATCCAAATCAAAGGTGCCAGCCTCCCGTGGCCTTTGCATGTAGTGCTGTACGGGACTGTTTACATCTATTCTGACCCTCCTGGTCTAAGTGTCAAGTCAAATGGCAGCGTCTCCCATTCAAGTCTCGGCTTCCTCCCCACAGATGTCTCCCTTAAGCTGAGTAGGAGCCTAGGCCAAGCTGGGCCCGGACCAGGCTGCTTCTGTCCCCGCCTTCCCATGATGACTTGGGGTGGGTGTGTCTTCTTCCTTCTGCAGGGTCCCACTAGATGGTGCAGAGTCACGGTGCTGCCACCAGAGCCCAGCCACCAGGCTCTCACTGAGACCCCAGGAGGAGAGAGGCAGAACAAGCAGTAGAGGGCAGGGAATAATTTTTGAAGATACAAAGAGAAATAGTTCCAGCACAGGCCTAAAAGCGGAGCAGAATTGGGCTCTACACTATGCAGTGACCCCCCCTCCCCCAAATAGGAGACAGGTTGTTTAGAAAAAAGAGCAACGGGTTCCAAAGGAATGTCATTTTATGAATGGCCTTCTTCTAGCATGAGAGTGTTGTTTGTTCGGATTTTTATTTCAGTGGCGATGAGAAAGAAGCTTTATGGGAGCCGTCCATCACAGACACTATGGGGGGATTGCTGTGTCTCTTTTTATTCGAAGCTCTTTTCCTGATCTTTTAAAACCAGCTTTATTGAGCTATAATTGGCATCCGATTAACTGCACTTAAAGTGCACAATTGGACAGGTTTTTCATAGGTGTTCACCCATGAACCCATCACCACAATCAAAATAATGAATGCATTCATTACTTCTTACAGCTTCTGTGCCCTTTGTGCCCCTTCCTTCCTCCTCTTCCCCATCCCACTCCTATCTCCAGGCAACCACTGATCTGTTTTCTGTCAGTATAAATTGGTTTGTATTTTCTAGACTTTTATATAAACGGCATCAAACAATATGTGCTCTTTTTCTTTAGATCCTTTCCCTCAGCATAAGTGTTTTGAGATTTATCCATATTGCATTGTGTATCAACAGTTCATTCTGTTTTGCTGCTGAGTACCATTTCATCAATACTACAGTCCATTTATCCATTCACTTGTGGATGGGCATTCACGTTGTTTCCAGTTGGGAGCTTCTACTAATACAGCTGTTATGAACATGTGTGTACAAGTTATTGTAGGCTTTTATTTCTTTTGGGAATGTACCTAGGGATAGAACAGCCGGGTCATATGAAAGGTGTATGTTTAACTTTTTAAGAAACTACTGATCTCTTTTCCAAAGGGGCTATACCTTTCATATTCCAACATCAGCTGAGAGTCCAGGTTCCTCCACGTCATGGCTGATTTTTTGCTGTAATCCCTGCTATGACATGCCTGCCTGGCCACCAGGGTCACCTGCATCAAACATGGCCTCTTGTCTCTGGCCACACATGAAAGAGTCAAGGTTTGAACTGGACAAAGAAGGAAAACACTAGACTGAGGGATATGCGTAACCTTACATCAACAGGAGCTATCTGTTATGTGAGATTCCAGAGAACTAAAGGTCTTTTGCACTACAGTGTTAGTAAGAATCATGAAATAATAAATTAATATGGATTAAAATTCCTGACCATTAATATGTAAGCAGAAAGGAAAGTAAACACGTGAGATTTTTCATTTTATGGAACCTAGTAACTGTGACTCACATATTGACTAGAACATGATGCTCAGAGGTAGAAAATTTTACTTCAGACTGTTCTTCTCTAAGAGAACCATGTTTCTGAGTTTGACCGTTTAGCCTGAAAACCCAGAGCAGAAATCCCATCTACATCATCTCAGAACACAATGACCATGAGCCCACTACCTCCTGGGCAGACCTACCTCTGAGTTTTGTTTATGGAGCAGATCTTTAAATAAGGAGTTAGAACTTGCTGGCCTGAGCACTGAAGTGATTCAGAATCAGTTCACATAGCACTGCTCGATTGGAGCAGGTTGACGGTGTAACATGAGGAAGCCAAGTTAGGCTTCAGAAAATAGCATCTTTCTACTTCTCTTATTTTATACATCGTGCGCTCCTAAAGCCAGGTAGTATCTTAGAGATCACCTTATCTGGTAACTCTCAAATTATGTTCCCAGCAGCCAGGTTTGGAATTGGAAGAAGGGAGAAAACTAGAGTTGTTTTTGTCCATATGCTTTACAAGTAGAACTTATATGTAAGAGTTCCTTAAAAATAAGAGTTCCACTACTTATGGACGGGGGAAGAGGGACCTTTGATTGTGTATAACTTGCACATGATAGATGGGGAGCCTGAGACCTCAGGAGGAGATGTGATTTTCCCCTGCTTGAGGTCATACTGTGAGTAGTAGAGCTGGGGCTGGAACATAGGGCTCCTAGAACCTATGTTAGTCCTGCTTTCATATGAACACATCTTGTCTTTAATTCCAAGGCTTGCAAAATAAACAGAGAAGACCATTCATGGTTAAATCTATAGTGTGTGCTGTTGTATCACTTGTATAATATAAGCCAGTCCCTCTCCAGACCATCAGAGACACCACAGAATAATAATCTATATATTTTTTTAAAATGTAATGAAATAGCACTCACCTAAACCATTTGCTCTGAGATATTTATGCCATTTTTGTCTGTCCACCTATGCTTTGTTCTCGTGCCTCTTGCTGAGTAAAGAAACCCAAATCAGAACAAACAAGGAGAGTTACCACCAGGCCCTTAGTGGTGATTAGAGCAGTTCAAGGAGTGTGTGTGATTTTAGGGTGTGCTATAGAGGTCTTCTACATATCCCATACGGGGAGTATAGGAAGGATCTTTGAAAGAGCCAAATGATTGTGTTGACAAATTCATCATCCCCACGTAGGTTGAAGCATTATGGTACAGAGGCAGGGCAGGACATAGCTTTTTTTTTTTTTTTTTTAATTGGGGAATTGGGGGGATGGGAACAGTGCTCGGGAATTGGGGGAAGGGGAACAGACAAGTTGCTGTTGTTTTGTTCTTCAGTCTAGTTGTGGAGGACGTTGCTTCACTGGCCCAAGTTGGCACCATCATTGCCCTCTTCCCAGGCGAGGCAGATCAGTCGCCGGCTTCTGGATGGCTGCTCACTGCAGCAGCTGGCTGCTCACTGCGGCAGCTGGCTGCTCACGCAGGCTGCTGGCTACATATGGTAGCCCATGGCAACCCACTGCCACAGGGGCTGCAACCTAC
Organism: Hipposideros armiger; assembly: GCF_001890085.2. Taxonomy (NCBI): domain Eukaryota; kingdom Metazoa; phylum Chordata; class Mammalia; order Chiroptera; family Hipposideridae; genus Hipposideros; species Hipposideros armiger. Next base: position 346,585 of record NW_017732259.1, on the reverse strand, counting down.
GCCGTCACCAGCGACTCACAGCAGCCCAGCTCCAGGTTGAGCTGTTGTTCAGCATCTTAGCTGTGGAGGGCAGTGTCACTGGCCCTCATATGTGGGATCCGAACCGGGGCCCTCTGGCGTCCCAAGCCAGTTCTTAACCATCGCGCCACTCGGCCGGCCCAGGACATAGCTTTTAAATGGCAGAACAGTTAGGTGGGCTGGAGCTGGTTAGACATTTGGTCCCTTCTGCTGTCTTCAGAGCACAGTGGTGAAGGGGGAGCAGCAAAATGTTTGCCAGTGACTTTATAAAATAGAAATATGCCTGCAAACATTTTACGGGAGCCTCCTTGTTTCTTCCCCAATGTTTTACCTGTCATCACTCATGCGTTTATTAAAGCAAGGTTTGGCCAAGATACAAGCAAAACCCTGGGTATAACTTTTTGCAGAATTACATATGCAACTCTAACCAAGTATTAAGATATGTATATATTATTTAATATGTATCTTATTAACTATTAAGTGATGTCATCATTTAACTATATATCTTTTTAAAGTTCTAAGATAAAGTTCAGACCACAAGCACCCAAAATCATTTTAAATAAATATCCATAAGAGAAAGGCATATAGAAAAGAAATATATATTTATTGTCAGGCATTCTACTAGATGAGATTATTTATCTCATTTAATCTGTTCTTCACTTCTCTGTCATCTGTGTGATTATCTCCATTCCACAGACAAAAGAAATAACTTTCCCAAGTTCCCAAACCTAGGCTAAGATTTTGACCCAAGTCTGACTTCAAGGCTCCCACCATGACAGCAATTTTAGATATTTTGGTATTAATGTTAAAGGAAATAATGACAAAAAGGGGGAGGTCGTAGTTTTATATATAAAATGCTGAGTCTGGCACTTTGGTGAGTTGCCATACCATAAACTCTCTTGAGTCTGTTGTCCCAAAACTTCAGGGCTAAACGAGATGAGATTTGAGTGGGATGGAAAGGGGATTGTATCCAACAAGGCCCGATGGCCATTGCTTGGGTTCTCAGCTCTGTGCCTGACTTATCCCAGAAAAGGAAGACCCACCGACCTCAGCATGGTGCTTCCCAAGAAATATTATGAGTTATTGTCATTTCCTCCCCACATCTCAACAGAGAAATGAGGAAATCTTCGCAGAGAATTTAGCATACCTACAAATGGGACCCAGTTGGGAGGCTTGACCTGCCCCTAAAACGAGCCTGTATGCATGTGACAAAGCAGACGCCTTTACTGTGCGGAGACTAAAACAAACAAAAAAGTATAAAGTACGCAAAAGGATTTTCCACATTGCTGAGCCTTGCAAAGTGTTCACACTTGAGTTCCCCGTTTAGAATTAATTATCGCAGGGCAGCATTTGGTTTGGAAAGCCAGGCAAGCTGAGCTGAAAATGTACGTTGTTGTTACTTGAAGTCAGTATAATAATCTGCAAAGGCGGCAGGGTTCAGAACCGCATTTGCTCTTTGAAAATTCTTTGTCAACAAGCTCTGCCTCTTATTCAGCCATTGGCAAATGTGGAGTTCTATAGAAAATTTTAATTTAAGGCCCATTCCTGACCACTTGTTTTATGATCACGTATATTTGGAAAGCTCCCTTTATCTGAAGATGTTTATTGGTACTTTTTCCTAAGCTTCTTTCACTTGCATTTTCACATTCTTTAATTTGAGGGTTTTAATCATGGATGAATGTAGATCACACCCTTAAAGAATCCATATCTCGCTGTGGTTCCATTAGGTGATTTTCCTCATAGCCGCACAAACTTATTTCACTTCTAACGTTTGTGCCTTTACTCACATAGTCTTTCTTTTCTCCATCCCATCTTACTTGTCATTAAGCATCCAAATCCCTGTCCTTTCTGTAAATCTTATGAAGCCACCAAAGCCTAAGCAGACCTCTTGTTCCCCTAACTTCGTTCTATTAATCTGATAACTAATCAGGTACTTTATAACATCTCTTATTTTTTTTAATTTTTAATAACAATTTAAAATTGCCATCACTGTTTAACATTTTGTGTGTTCACATCTTGCCTCTCTGAGTAGACCGGGCACTCTTTCAGATCAGGACTGTTTGTTCTCCCTTTTGATATCCGTCCTAGCATCAAGGGCTTGCCTTCCTACTAGAGAGGCATCATGAAAGGATTTCTTGAGCTCATTGATTAGTTAATTGATAAAAATGTGTTATTGAATAATCAATTGCTAAAGGTGAGGAATATACTGATGGCATGATATGGTGGCAAGAGGGCTGATTTCAAGCCTCAGTTCATAACTAGTTGTTCACAAGAGATCATTTAGTGGGGCTAGGAAGTGAGGGAGTTACTGAAAAGCAGGAATAAATTGCTGTTAAACACTATGTTTACAATTTGCTACTGGAAGTAGCAAGGTACATTTCAGTGCCCATATATAATACAATTGTATTGATTAGAGTGTCTTTTCCAAAGTAATTGATGCAATTAAATTGACCTTTTGTTACTACAGAAATAACTTGTTTAATAAAGACTGAACAAATAAATTGAGCATAATTTTAAAATAGCAGACAAACAGAGCATTGGTTGTAAGGCCTTTGTAACATCACTGCAAAGGCAAAGCATGGACCCGTTGGGTAGTTTTGTGCCCAAATGAATAAATAGTTCTTAGGAAGCCCAAATCAGAAGCTAGGTGGTTATGATGTCATAATACCATAGGACATATCACAAAAGTTGCCAAGCATTGAGGAATCCACTTGGGTGCGTTAGGCATAATGCTAGATCCAGAATCCGTCTGCAAACAGTAAGCGCCATGCAAAGACAAGAGTTGTTCAGGCACCATTTTTGAGCATCTGCACGTATCGTCTCCAGGCCACTGACACTAACTGGTTGATGATAGGACCTCTGAGACCCTGACATACAAGGTTATTTAGATAGGAACCAAGGCCTCTGGAATCTTAGTATGTGCCCTGAAATACAATTCCACTTGTTTCTAAACAGGCTCTTACATTTCAAATGGGAAATGTTTCACTGGATACATCGAATCTCTTGGTGAACTTCTCCTCTTTGAGACAACATTACTTAGTGTGTTCTCTGCTGTGTATGGCACCCTTACTAGGAGGGACAAAGAAATATAAGGCAGGACCATCACCTGAGGCAAACTCACACTCTACGTGACACCTTAAAACATATATCCTACTCATATCTGCAAATCCTAACAAATGTCAACCTCCTGGAAGTGCATACTAAAGTACAGACTCCATCAAAATCTCTGGTGGTGGGAACGTTAGAGATCCAGAATCTACATTTGAACAGGGAAGCTCAGTGAGCCTCACAAAACCAAACTGTGAGAACTGTTCTGATGAGGGTTATCAGTGTGGTACATGACTTCAGAAAGCATAAAACATATTGAATGTTTTTCGTATTCTTTTATAAAATGGTCAGTTTGGCGGCCACAAGAGACAGAGAGGCTGAGGACAACAGAGTTTACTAAACTCACTGGGTCTAGAGACAGGTGGTACAGCATACCCACAGGGCCGTGTGGGAAAGCCACCAGGTCGGGGGCAGAGACAGGAGAGAGGGGAAGGCTTAGGCTCGAGGCTTTACTGGGGTTTCCTTGGGAAAGGCCAGGCAGGTCCGGATGAATACTTTAGAACGGATAAATTTGAATTATTTAAGGTGGCTCTGGGCCATAGGAATGGTCTCTAGTTGACCAGCAACTGGTCCTGGGATGATTGACGCAGAGGTCTATTGCTTCCAATGGTGCATGGGCCAGATAGAAGAGGTATGAGTCTGGATTGGTCAGTTTGCATATCAAAGGCATTTCCTGATTTGCTGTCTCTAAGAATTGAATATTTCTGGGAGGAGCAATCACTTCCCAGCTAGAAAGTTATTTTTAAGATATCAAAACATCATAATACTGGCTCAGTTGGTTAAGAGCTTGCTCAAGAGTGTGAGAGCTCTGAGCAACAGGGTTGCCGGTTCAATTCCCAGCCCACGCTGTGGTGCCAACAGCTGCCAACAGGTGGCAGGATGTCTTAGCCAAAAAACAAACAAACAAACAAACAAAAAACATCATAATACGTTAGTCTCCCTTTATCCACCGGAGATGCCTGAAACCGGGGGTAGTACAGAACCCCATATATGCTGTTTTTCCTGTACATACATATCTATGACATAGTTTACTTTATAAATTAGGCAATTCTACATATAGAAATTTGTTCTTACCATAGATTGTCACAACCTCAGCAACATTTTTTTTCTTTACTTATTAAGTCAAGAATCTTCACGTTTTCACTTTTTTAAAAGCAGCATTTTATGGCTTCTCTTTGGCATATCTGAATTGCCAGCATCATTACTCTTGGGCTTTGGGGCCGTTACTAAGTAAAATAAGTGTGACTTGAGCGCAAGCACTGGAATACCATGACAATCGATCTGATGACCCAGATGGCTACTAAGTGACTAACGGGCAGGTAGTAGAGACGGCGTGATGCTGCTGGACAAAAAAAAAAAGGAGCGGGTTATGTCCCAGCTGGGACAGAGGGGGACAGCTGGTGATTTTATCCCACTACTCATAACTGTATGACATTTCAAACATACGAATTGCTTATTCCTGGAATTTTTTATTTAATATTTTCAAACCGTGGTTGACCCCAGGTAACTGAAACTGCAGATAAGGGTGTGTGTGTGACTCTAAATGGGATGAGGAATTAGCACAAGGGGACGCATTAAGAAACTAAACATGAGATAAGCCGGACAGCATGACAACCTAGATACCCACTACTGTTGTCTAGATCTGGAACATGAAATGTATCTGTGCTCTGTGTGCAAGAAATACAGATTTTTAAGATTGTATTAGGTTATATGTGATAACACGAGTATGTTTCAAGAGAAAAGAGAGGACCAAGGATGGGAGCCTAGAAAACATGCACATTTTAAGGACCAGGTTTAGGAGGACTTGACAATGGAGAAGAAGAGGTGCTCGAAGTTAGAAGGAAAACTAACACATAGAGGGACATCCTGCAAGGTAAGGATGGAGAAAACTTTACGATCTTGATAAAGTTCAAAAACTGTGACAAGCTTCAGACAGTTCAGATAACATGAGAAAGAATGAGGTACAGATGCGATGCCAGGCGTGTTCACAAGAGACAAATAAGGGCATTAAATGGGGAGATTTTGGATTGCTTGTTGCCAATGGCAATCATGCTTAACCATGTTTGCTCTGTAAGTAACATTGACCAATATATCTGGGCCTCAGTTCCCTCATCTATTAAATGAGGAAACTGGACACTTGGCCTCTCAGGCACCTTCAAGCCCAGCCATTCTCAGTACTCAGTCATTTCCAGAGCTCCTTCTCAAAGCTCCGCCATGAGACTGTGGAGCTGCCATCACTTCCGGACCTTACAGCATGCCATGTTGTCTGTCCAGCCACATATCTTGAACAAGCCTACCCTATGAGACTGTGGAGATTGCTCAAAGTTGCTTTTCCTTTTTCTCTCATTCTCTTCCCCTAATCATACTCCTCTGGCTCCTCAAGGCCTACCAACCCCCTTCTTCCTTTTTAGGGTTTTCTGTGCTGCCTTTCCTGAATGGTTTATGTCCAGCTTTCAGATCCCATAGAAAATTAATTTTCTTTGGCATGTAAAAACACTCAGCCATAGGCTGTGTAACTTATATTATGTAGGTGGATATCCAAGGTTTAATAAGGCCTGAAGTGTAGAGGAAAATAAAATTACAGTAACTAAATTGACTCTTATATTGTTCGGCTACCAGAAACTCAGAATAAATATCCCAAGTGGTCTTACTCAGCAGGTTATTGAAATCTTGAATTTCTCACTGAAGCAATCTGCATTTATTAGAATTGTAACAGCCCTTTAATAGTAACACTCGTGTATATATGTTTTCTCATTTTCTTTGTGTGTTATTGTTGATTTTTCTGGACTTTGAATTCATATTGGGAACTGGGCCTGTGCCTGTGACCTCTGTGCCTTAGAGATATGGACTGACTCCTGGTGTCTCTGTCGGCCTTCATTATGTCAAAGGATCTCTCACCATTCCTGTTATGGTCTCTTGGACGCCACCTGCTGAGCAGAGAGGTTCATCCTTCAGCTGGTTAGCTTGTCAAGATAGATGGAATTTTAAACTTATTCTGAATTACAGCCTCTCTCCATCTGCTTTGGAAACAGCTCACAGATTCTTCTTGTTTCAGAGGTGATCTTTAGTCTCCTGCCAGAGGAATTTAAGAACTGTTATTTGTTTGTTGGGTAGGAGACGCTCTAGAGTTTGGACGCCTTAATTTGTTCCTCACTCTTTGTGCTTTGCCTGTAGCACCTGATGAAGGAAGGGTTTGCAGAGTATTCTTTCCTTTCTTGAGACTCATTGCCTTACATTTTGTTTTATTCCATTAATGTCACAGTTGGCCATATTTATCACAAGCAAACAAACACAGACACTTAGTACCCAGTTCGTGTCTGCCACTTTCCCACCACTGTGTGCTTCACGGGAGGGTATGTCCCTCACCAGCTGCTGGAAGGATCCTTGTTGACCTGCTCAGGGGAGGTGTTATGTCTGTCTCTCAGTGGAGGTGGTTGTAATTGGATGGCTCTCTTCACACTTCCAATGGTGGGCGGTATGCCTCTAAGAACATAGAATACCAGCCCCCAGAATGAAGAAAGGGGGCTAAAAGCTACATTAAGTCCAGTTTATATGCTAAAGCAATGAGGCTTCTTTAAGTAACTTTAAAAGTTTGTTTATGACTAAAAAGCCTGAATCTTGGGTTTTACTAGCATTGATACTGATGAAATAATTGACACAGAGAACAATTGTTTGATAAAAGTGGAAATCCATATAACTTAACCTGCGGAACACCTAGATGGCACTGTCAGGGGGCACGGCCCGGTTCCCTTTTCTGATCAGGGTCTTCACGGGGGGAGCCTCCAACTCCTTTCTCTCTTCCATCATCAGAGGCTTCTTGAGCAGAAATGCTGATGATGTGGGTTTCATTTCCACGGCACATTCTTGTTTCTGCGCAAAGTAACCTGGCCAGCAAAGTAAACCTAAACACAGAAAGAATGTGTCAGTGTCTAGGCTTGGCATCGAGATTCCCCTTTTTATCATTTATCCTTCCTCTGATCACCATAGTAGAGTTTTTCTTCTTTTTTTCTATTTTTTCATAGTAGAGTTTTAAAGAATCTGCAAGAGCATTACTTGCTCCTCTTTGCATAGGGCATTCGTGTAAATTACTGAAGATCTCAGAGCTCATTATTGTTAGACGAGTGACGGAAGTCAGGCCTCTTGACTTCCCATTCCAGCTGCCTCCTCCATGTTGTTATGTACAGGAGCCCTTGGGGAGTGAGGTAAGAGGTGCTAGGATACTGTTTATCAAGGAGTTAATAGTGTAATCATCATGACTGAGCATGTGCCTGGCACTTTCCTCAAGCTTGAAAGTAGTTTTAATTTAATCTTCACCCACAAACTCTTAAGTAGGTACCATTATTAGCCTCTTAAAACAAAAAACAAAAACAAAAAAAGGGAGGGGGGGGCGGAATTTGAAGTACAGTGGGCTTAATAGCTGGCTCAAGTCCCATGGTAAGTCATGGGTTGGATTAGGAATTCAAATCTGGATCTGTGGATTCTAAAGTGCATATTTTTAATTACTGCCTCTGCTGCCTGTAGACATCCTTATATGTCATGCGTAGTTGTGATCATTTGTACATGCAGTTTTGAACTTGCTTTTTTTCACTAAGCATCCCTTAGTATAAAAACCATATGTGATTAATAATTTTACATCATCACCATATTAATAGCTTTATAACTTCTGTCATCTTGCTTTATGTTGTCTGGTTTTTTGGTTTTGTGGGACTCGAACCAGCAACCTTGCTGTTAAGAGCGCATGCTCTATCCACTGAGACATCCGGGCGGCAGCTCAGCTCAAGGTGCCGAGTTCAGTCCCAACTGAGGGTGGGCATAGCCCACCATTGATCAGGCAATCTTGTTGTTAGGAGCACGTGCTCTCACCAGCTGAGCCATCCTGCCACCTGTTGGCAGCTCAGCGGCAGCTCAGCTTGGGTGCAGCTCAGGCGAACCTCACTGTTCCATGTGGGAATCGAACCAGCGACGCTGTTGCTCAGAGCTCGTGCTCTTAAGCAAACTCTTAGCTAACTGAGCCACTTGGCTGGCTCTGTTTTTTGTTTTTTGTTTTTCTATTTCCTAGATGTTTTCCTTCTGTTTTTTTTCTATATGCCATTATATTTCTATTAGTTTCTGAAGGAATTTACAACAAGACATCTTGGTTTTATTACTAGTTGTCACCTTAGGATTTTTGAAAACAAACTTACATTTAACTAATTATCAGTAGCAAAAATTGAACAATGTTCCAGCCCTACTTCCCATATATAAGATGAGCATTCCTAATTCCCTTTCTTAGTCTCTGTATATTTAACCTGAGATTTGATTTTTTTTTACAACTCTCATTTTTATCGCAAGATGCAATCTCTCTCTCCTCCTCCCTTTCTCCCTCTCCCTCCCTCTTCCTCCTTTCTCTCCTCCTCCCTGTCCCTCTCTCCCCATCCAAGTATCTATCTACAAGCATGCGTGTGTGTGTGTGTGTGTGTCTTTATGTATGTATATTGTAAGAAGTTTGCGATATATTAAGTTCTAATGGCTATAGGGAATCCACGTGGAGATGCCTAGGAGTCAGGCCTAGCTTATCGATATCCCTTTGAGAATTGTTAGCACGTAACCCGCAGTGGAAGACTGTGGAGATTGCTGAGATTTTTCATGGAGTAAATATAAAGATAGATGAGAAGCTGACTGAGGATGAGATACTAGTGAACACGAATATTTTAGAGGCCAGTGACAGGGAATGAGAAAAAGTGGTCAGAGGAATTGGAGGAAAATTGAGAGCAAGGAGCCATGCCATCCAATGGAGCAAAGCGTTTCAGGAAGGTGGAAGGTCTTTGAGGAACATGCCTGGAAAGTGTCCCCTGGATCTGTTGCCATAGGCCAGTGGGGACTTAAGAAGTGTAATTCCATTGGGGTAGTTATCACACAGGACACAGGGTTGTGGCTGAGGACCCAATAAAAGGTGCTGAGGCAGCCTGTTCCTTCTCTCTGTGACAGTTGGTAGGCTGGGTTTCTAGCATTGGCTCCAGCACGTGCCCTTGGGCAGCACTTAATCCTTCTGAGCCTCTGTTTCCTGAGCTATACAACTTTAGGGAATCTGTTACACAATGTCTGGATGCACTCCAATTCTAATGCTGTGTGTACTGTGATACTCGTAGGTATTCAGCTTTCCCCAACTCCCCAGGACAAATACTTCAAGGGGAAACATTAGCCCTAAAGTGGTTCTGAAATTAGGAGCCAACTGAATCTTAAGGGAGGCCAAATATCTGATATCCTGATAATTTTTATACATTAATTATGGTCATGAAAGATTAGTAAATGGTATATCATATAGCCTTTTAATATCTCATCAAAAGTGGTTTTCTTCCCCCATCTATTTACAGATAAATTTAAGCAAGTCCCCGGGAGCACTGAATCAGAGGTTCTGGGAACCTGCATCGTGGTGTCCGTTTTAATTATGCACCGACCAGTATGCCATGAGGCACATTCCTTAAGTTTTGTGTCTTGGTTTCATCTTTCAAATGCAATGTGTTAAATAAAAATGATTATGATGATAGTTCATTGGTACCACCAAGAGTTTGCTGAAAGAGTTCAAAGTCTTGATGCCCATTGGTATTTGAAATACTACCACTCTGAATCACTGTTCAGAACCCCACTCCCCACCCGCAACGTCCCCAGTTTGAGGAATGGCAGTTCCTCCAGAGGAAAGAAACTCGACTGACCCCCACCAGACTATGCACTGAAAGACCCAGGAAGACTCAAGTGGACTCCTATTAAAACAAATGGACTGACTACCCCCATTACATTCTAAAGAAAGCCGACCAAACCAAAGCTGACTTTCTACAGGTTATTCGCTTTCCCCAAGCGTTAGCCAAGATCTTCTCATACTACCGGCTCTGTCTCTCTTTGTTATTGAATGATTTTTGATTTCTGAATTCTTAGACATCTAAGAAGAAAAGGAAATGCCAAATAATAAAACTAGCTTTGGGTTCTGCATCAATCTAGTTACCTGAAGAACATTTAAGAGTCATTTAAAAATAACAGCTTTTTCTCTTTCTGGTTGAGAATAGCCAACATTCAGAAGAAAATTGCCTTCACATTTTTAAAGTGCTAGTCTATTCGTAAACATATAGATAAAATGTCAGAATTATAAAGGGTTTCAGTTTTCATCCTTTTAATTAATTTGCAGTCAGAAGAAGTTAATTCAACCTACATCATCACTTACAGTTTGCAAATTTTGTTTAAGTAGTAATCAAACCTAAACTTTCTTGAATCAGTTTCTCTGAGCACCTTTAGTATGTTACTTGGGGCACTATAATATGTAAAATACCCCACTGTCCATTACATTAAGTTACATACACTCTTCTTTTGCCCACTATTTTAGGAGCTCTTGAAGATATACGTCTTATTTAGTTATTTATGTTTGACCCTTTTAATATCTAGAACAGAACCTTGTACATAGGAACTGCTCAATAAATAGCTGTCAGGTTACTAAACTCTCAGGAAAGACTAGTTTTAAAAAGATAATTTAAATACTTGCCCATTTGGCTGGATACCAGAGTCTGTCTGCCTTTACTTTTCCATTTAGTCACTGCTCCCCCCACCCCAGTTTGTGAGGTGCTAGCTAGAATCTTTTCTTTGCAATGCTTAGTTCTTTAGAAATGCAAGTTCTTGCCTTGGCCTCTTGGGCTGCCCTACCATTTATAGATGCTATAAATTTGATCACCATCAAGGGCTGTTAAACAACATACAGTGATAAAAATAATTCCCTTTGCTGACATTAGTTGTTTTCTAAAACAGCTCGATAAATTCTGGTCAACAGAAACTCTTTGGGATTTCAAAAGTCACAAAGCGAACTCTTGACACATATTGGGGCAGATAGAAAATAAATTGCTCTGTAGTTACTCAGGAACACATCCTAGTGCTCTTTAGCATTGCCTTCACGCTATGATATTATAATAGAATTTATACAAGCTCACAGAGGTTGCCAGCGGCCTTGTGGGAGGTGACTGTTTGCAAGGTGATGTATCTGCAGGAGGCATAATGGGTAGAGTGGGTGGGAAAGGTAAGTTGATGACTTTTGCAAAGAAGAGAGTTGATTTTACATTGTATTCATCAGGTTCTTTGGAGAAGGGATAGTGATACCTGTGACACAAAGAATCCCTGGCCTTAAAACAAGACCAGAAAGCAAGAGATACTGACACACGTCCTTTCTTCTGTTCATATTCTCCTCCAGTTGTTCATGAATCTAGTTGCAAACTCCATTTCCTCCAACTACATTCATGCATCATCACTTTCTTTATTGCCTTTTAAACCCAATGCCACTCAAAAAAGAAGTGGAAAAGTACACCAAACTGGAAGTGAAGAGACTGGGAATCTGGTTTCCTTCTGTGTCTATCCAGGCATGTAAGTTTGAGTGAGCTACACAACGTTTCCAGGGTCTTTGTCTCTCCTTGAAAAAAAAAAGTTTGCACAGGATCATTAAGATTACGTCTACCTCTAAATTCTACTCAGACACCTCGGTTCATTTTCAAGCCCTGTTATACCTCTGGACCACCCTGCTTTTCTAGCCTGGTTTCCTATTAGTTCCAATGACAGTATTCAGATCATGTTGTACCTGAGTAGTATTTTCTTTAACTAACTTTTGACTCCATTTAGGTAGACCTGGGCTGGCTGTCCCGTTCCATGCCTTCTCTCACTTTGCACATTCCTCATTTCCTTTACCTTTCAGGCCCTAGGATGGGGCTGATTTGAGTGTGTTTGCTTGTCTACCTGCTGTTCTTTTCCACTTGCTGGATTTTTTTTTTTTCGCACTTGCTTGATTTTAGTGTATATCTGCTTCTCCATCTCTCAGACTTCTCAAAGCTCTCCCCTCAGCCTTTTTTCTTTGCAAACTTCCTCAACTCATATCTCTCTTTCCACAATTTAGTTCATTAAGATCTTTTTCAAGACCCTGTATGAGAGTGGCACATGCTGGAAGCATCCTTGTAAATCGAACTTCATAAAGGACTCCACTCATAATCAGGAGCTGTCGGATCTAGTCCCAGCTCTGCTATGACAATAGGACTATTAACTGCTTTGGGCCTCAGTTTCCTGACTTTGTCTAATGCTTAGAGGTAAGGGTGGGGGTTCAGGTACAGAACAGGTAGAGAACAAATCAGTGAAGAACGCCTGAGTTAAGATTATGGAGACTGTTGACAATTGAGGTTAATAGAGGAGAGCTTCCATTATTTCTTTTTTTAAGTAATTTGCCTGCCAAACGAAACACGTTTGCCAGTTGAATTCAAACCCTAGGCCACTGGTCTGCAGGCTGTGAATTAAGTGGCTTTATGCCTTTCAGCTCTAAGGGTCGAACTCTGAATATCTGTTCTTCTACTCTGACAGTGTTTCTGCTAGAATGCATCATTGTATAGCTGCTGCTATGTGCCTTTGTAAGTTTTTTCTTAAGCTGCTTCATCTGTCTTGACTCTTGATTCATGTGTATTATGGGCATGCATTATTCATTTTAGAAGCCCTGATAACACCTACCACATGCTCCTGCCCACATTGAATCTTAGTAAAAGCTTGCTGAAATTTCTACTGAAGATGGCTACAAGTTAAGAGTTGAGAAAGCTGTAGAGAAATAAGAAGGAATGAATGGAGAAAAGGTATTTAAAACAGAATCAAAAGCCACTGTAAGAGAGAAGCCAAGGTACGGGGTGGCTGGTACTTGGTGCATATACTGAGCTAATACTTTGCCTCCACATCAGAACACAGATTTCCAGAATTGAGCTCACAATCATTTGACTCACTGTTCCCCAAATGGGGAGCCGAGGTGGCAGACAGCACCTTTTTACTGTAATAGCTGGGTATTTTATTATGTGTTGGAAACGCTTCAGTGTGTTTTCGTATGTGTTGGAAGAGTGCTAATTTCCCATTTACAGAATAATAGGGTTTTCTTATTAAATTTAGAAAAGTATTAATTAAGTCATAGTCTGTGGATTTAGCAGAAATTATGAAAGTGTTATTCAAATTACTAAATTTTGGAAGATCTCTTTGTTTTTCAAAGAAAGAAACTGACTTGGCAAAGATCACAAATGAGTGATTGGGAGCGCTGGGCTAAATTCCACCTGCAGCAGACAGAGCCTGGGACAGGCTGCCGTTCCTCTCTCTGTGACTTGGGTGGATTTCATATTCCTCCTCTTACCCTGCTGTTCATGTGGACACTGGACATAACAAGCCCACACTACTAGGACTGTCCTCAACATGAACAGGGATGTGAAACGGCTCTGACATATTGTGGGAGTTCTGTAAATGCATGTTTCCCTTCCCTACATTCCAGCCTCCCTGAGTCACAGACTGGTTTTCTTTCCACTGTTCTATGTTTGAGCACATAGATTTATGAATCATTTCATGATTTGTAGAATACTTAGTTACGTGTTACATTTGTGTTGCCCTTTCAAAATAATTTCACCCACAGTATCAATTTAAGCCCTCCCGTGAACTCTGGGAATTAGGAGCAGAAAGCATTACTATCCCCATTTTCTATGTGACGAAAGAGCATGCATGGCCAGGCAGTGATCCGATAAGGGGCCGGGGCTCCTGTCTCCCAGACCACGGCCATTTCTTCTCTTTTCCCTTCCCCTCCCAAAGAAAACTGCAGACTGACCGAAGATTCCTAATTGCTGGATTCCCGTCCTGTAGTTATATTTTATCACGCTGATTTCTTTCAAATGGATTTTCTGAGCCGTGTTTGTATGGACTGTCCTGGGAGACAAATGATTTAACTTGTTTCAAAAAGAAAAAGTGTTTATCAAACTCTCACGCCTTTCCTTGAGATTCAGTACTTCTCCCACCACCGCCCCGCTTCCATTTTGTCATGTCTGAACAAAACGACCCATGTGTCCCTGAGGGAAAAAGGATGCTTTTAAAAGAACGCTGCTACATTGGCAATCTAAGATCACCATTGTTAAAGAAAATGAAGGGTGGATTTGTTTAGCTAAACTGTATATGTATATGTGCATGTGTGTGTATACTATTCATATATATATATATATATATATATATATATATATATATATATATACCATATATTGCCGTGTATAATGTGCACTTTTTTGCCCAAATTTGTCAGGGAAAAATAAGGATGCACATTATGCATGGGTAATACTAACTCTATGCCTATATAAATGTTTTCAATTCTTTTATTTATGCTTATTTATTTATGCTTATGAGTTAAAAGTGTAACTCTAGAAATCAATAACGATATCCATATACAAAACAATACCCTGGAATACAATCGTTGATTTTGTTGAACTTATGATGAACTTGCAACGACAAAGAGTTCTTGGCCTTCTATGATGCATAAAAATTGTAAATTTGTTACAGGTACATAAAATTTCTTGTACCATGTATCTGTTCTCATATTTCGTAATATTTGTTACAAAAATGTTTGTACAATAATATATTAAAAAATAAATGCTAAAATTCCTTTATAATACAAAATCAAGTACCTAATTGTAAACAAATGCAAACGTAAATTAAAAAATTTGAATTAAAAAA
>NW_017732259.1:309342-331776 GCF_001890085.2 Hipposideros armiger | reverse complement strand
ATTGGGGAAGAGGAACAGTGTTGGGGAATTGGGGGAAGGGAACAGACAATTTGCTGCTCTTTTGTTCTTCAGTCTAGTTGTGGAGGATGTCGCTTCACTGGCCTGTGTTGGTATTATCATTGCGCTCTTCCGGGGTGAGGCAGTCGCTCTCCTGCCACTGAACGGCTGCTCATGGCGGCTCACAGCAGCTCACGAAAGCTCACGCCTGCTGTTGGCCAGCCCCACTGCAGCCTATGCAGTCAGCAGCAACTCAGGGCAGCCCAGCTCCAGGTTGAGCTGTTGTTCACCATCTTAGCTGTAGAGGGCACAATGTCACTGGCCCACATGTGGGATCCGAACCGGGGCCCTGCTGCTCAGAGCTGGCGTCCCAAGCCAACTCCTAACCAACGTGTCACTCAGCTGACCCTGTTATATATATATTATATAAAACAAGTGATATTTTACATTTATAATCGGTTGGCATTAGCAAACGTGACATATCTCTGCCATTGCTTTTAAGCATTCAGGAGAATGCGAGGACTGGGTTTCACTCATAAAATACATTTCTTTTTCTGCCACCCTTTCCCCAAGCAGGTGGAATGTTTCCAAGAGCTTGAGACTCCTGCTTATGCCCACTTTTTGAGATATTTGTGTCAGCAGTACTACTGTTTTATTAAATGAAGCTGTTTCACTGTGCATGGGGGGTGTATTAAGTGCAGCAAGCTTTCTAATCACAGTGAGTCGCTGCGGCCCACTATCTGCCGCTGGTTACCGGCCACTCTCCTTTTATTAATGAGTTTCCTTTGCCGAGGGATGAAAGCAGTGTTTTTGGAAACCCATTAAAAGGCACAGCTATTGTTGCTGCCCTCAGCCATACAGTGTGAATTCAGTTTTTATTCTGTGTGTCAGGGGAATTCTTCTCAAGAGCATCTGTGTGGGCTCTATCTAGCCAGTCCCTCTCCCTCACACATGTTTGTATTTTCGGCCTTGCACCCAAGCCCATTCACTGATGGATGTTTTAGTGGCTCCTCTAGGCTCCTTTCATCTCCCTGGCAATTAGGACAGATATGGCACATCTGAATACAAAATCAATAGAAACTAAGCGAAATGGCAAGACACAGCCTTTCTTTCTCAAAATATCTGGGTCCTTCAAGAAACTCTTTGGAACTTTTTTTGGATGCATTTTTGTTACCTCATCTACAAGAAACCATACTTCTGGATAGAAAATGGCTACCTATTTAAGTATCCATTCAACTTTCACAGAAAGAGTAATCACGTAGTCCATCCTTACAAAATGGTCGTTCAGCCTCTTACTTGAACTTTTCCAGAAAGCAGAATCACCCAAATACTGAGGTAGGCCAGACCCATCAGTGGGGAGCTCAGAATGTCATAAATATGCGTCTTTGTTAAGCAGAAAATTCAACATTTTGCTGAAGCCAGATTTCTTCAATTCTACGTTCTTCAATTTCTACGTTCAGAAAACGTAGGACAGATTTCTGCCAAGTTGTGAGTGAGTGAGTATTTACAAATTGAACAGCAATGACTACATGGCACTGACCTCTGAATTCATAATACCATTGGTGGTCTCTCCCGGGCTCATAGTAGAGGATGCTATTTGTGTAGAATGCCCTGTTTGTTCAAGGAGGATTCAATTCAACAAACATTTTATTGAAGCTTTATTTTGTGTCAAGGATGCCTTCATTCTAATAGTACTTGTAGATATGACCCAGTTCTTTCCTCTTTAGCTAAATGTACATCTCATGTTTAAAGGCAGTCTGTGTACTCCGGAAAGTTCTGAGGACTCAGATGCAAAAGTAAGAGGGCATTTTACTCATCACTGCGGCCTTGTCTTCACTCTTGGCTTTCAATTCCTTCTTACCTTGACTTTCTGCCTCTTCATAATTCAGAGATAGGTGACTGAAGTTTAAAAAATATATATAAACATATATATATATATATATATATAGTGTGTATACATATACATATATATATATGTATATATATATATATATATATATATATGAATCCATAAAAATTTGTAGTCAGCTATCTTACTTGGTAGACCTAAAGCTGCCCTGTATTGGCTGTGTTATTGTCAGCAAGTCATTTCACTAGCCTTTAAAGTGAAACTAATAATGAAACCTGCCTCAGAGCCGTGCCTCAAGGAGCAAATTTTGAGATGGTACATGTGATGAAAGGACTTTTTAAAATATAAAGAACCTTGAGTATGTTAATTAATTGTCTTTTTTGCAATGGGAACAGGCAGACAGAAAGAGGACTGCCCATTCCATTCCATGGGCTGTGGGTAGCCCCCTGGCGAACGCTGGGCAGAGGGAGGAAGTTGAAAGGTACATCTTCAAAGGGTGTTCGTGCCAATGAATGTGAGATGCCTGGATCCCAATGGCCACCGAGTATACCCAGATGTGATTGTATGACAGTACCCATTGTGAAGTGTTGGTTTACCCTAACCCAGCCAGCCAGTTTCTGGACAGTGAGCTCCTGTGCATAATCCAACTTGGTCCTAAATGACTCGTGAAGATATATCTTCTCCTCTAGCCTTCACTCTGGTGGGTGTGTTACAGCTCTGCCTCTGGCATTCTGCCAGGGATAAGCAATAATTAAACAAGAAGGCTAGAGGTTGGTGTCCATGAATACAGAGATGGTCATAGTGACGTGCACTTCCTGGCAACTAAGCAAGTGCAGTCAATTACACCACAGTTTGCATTATACATTTTATTTGCACCCAGAAGGCAAGACCAGGATCCCAAGAGTCAAAAGTCTTTTCCTGGTGAAATTCAGCCTCATCCCGTACAGTTGTGGCAGCTGTACACTGCTTAAGTCTGGGGTGTGTCATGAATACCATAGCCAGTGATTTGTATATTTATCTGACAAATTCCCTAGTGTCTTTTTCTAACAACTGAACATTTTAGAATGTTTCTAATAGATGGATGTAAAGTGAGGTGTTGTACGGGCTAGCTTAAAGGATACATTTCTCTTTCTTTAAAGAGTTTTTTTTGTTTGTTTGTTTTTAAGATTTTATTGGGGAATTGAGGGAGGGGAACAGCACTGGGGAATCGGGGGAAGGGGAACAAATTGCTGTCCTTTTGTTCTTCAGTCTAGTTGTGGAGGACGTTGCTTCAGTGGCCCATGTTGGTATTATCAGTGTGCTCTTCCCGGGTGAGGCAGATCGGTCGCCGGCCTCTGGACGGCCGCTCATGGTGGCTCTTGGCAGCTCACGCTGGCTGCTGGCCATACGCGGTAGCCCATGGCAACCCACTGCCACAGGGGCTACAGCCTACTCTGTCGCCGGCGACTCATGGCAGCCCAGCTTCAGGTCGAGCTGCTGCTCACCATCTTAGCTGTAGAGGGCAGTGTCACTGGCCCTCATGTGGGATCCGAACCGGGGCCCTGCTGCCCAGAGCTGGTATCCCAAGCCAGCTCTTAACCAACGCGCCACTCGACTGGCCCTCTTTAAAGAGTTTTACCGCTCTTCGTGGGAGCCCTGTATGTGAATTCCTCCTATCTTGGGCAGGAGAACAGTTCATCTTTGTTAAGGTGAAGGGAGCAAAACTTCCTTGTAAAAATCTTCCAAGTTATGATTACAAAACTTCATTGAAATAATCTTCAGGTTCCTCTGCACTAGGAGGTCAGTAAGTATCTGAAAATTCAACTTCATGTGTTCACTGTATGTCTGCAGAGCCCCGTTCTAAGGAATGTAGGAGACAGGGACCCTGGACATACAGGCATTGAAAGCAGGACAGAGTTCAGGGCTTTATAGAATGTCTGAAGACTGTAAGTGGCATGGCAGGGTTTTGAAATGGGTGGGAGATGGTGGTATTTGAACTGGAGTTGCTGAGACAGGAATGATCTGGGAGGGGGCAGTCCCTCTGAGTCATCTGTGGCACACAGACCATCTCCCTGTTTCCAGACCACACCTGCTCTCAGGAAAACACCTGACGCTCTTTGACATACAGTTCTACATTTTTAGGATGGCATCAGTTGAAGCATCTTTAGAGGACATTTTCAGACACCACAGCCACAACCTGAAGGGGAGGCAGAGGACATCCCCACGTTAACCTCTGCTGTGGGCAGCGAGGCCATTTGTTGCGAGCTGGACCTGGATTCCTCCACCAGGCAAGAGGACACATGTCACGTTTGACAGCCTGGCAGGACCTTTGGTGGAGAGGGCTCTGCTCTGCCTCCTTATTGTCTCAGGGCAGTTAGTGGTACCTATTGTAAATGTTATCGGTGTCACAATTAAGTCTGCTGCTACAGAGAAGGAGGCCTCGTTGAAGGAGAAGAAACGCTTTGACTGCTGTCTAGTTAGCAGTCTTCTCAGTGTCAGAGCCAAACCTGGATAGGACTAAGGACTTCTGGAACCCCGTCTCACCTTTGTGTTACTCTGGGACAGTCTATAGTACTTGTAAGTGTGCTTGGCTCATGAACCCGAGTAGACCTCCATGTAGGCAGCAATCCTGCTTCCTGATTTCCATGCTCAGTAGTGGCTGAACACGAGGGAGTTGCTATGAGTAGCATCATGCAGTTTGGACCAACCCATTTTGGGGATGTTTCCCAACCCAGACATTTACCCCATTTATTCCGCTGCTCTCTGAAAGTCAGGGTTTTGAGAAGATGCAAGCATAGCACCAGGGAGAGAGGGAGATGGAACTGCGCTGAGTAACTGTGGTTTCTGACACCTGCAAAGCCATACCTACTGCAGGACATTTGGTCTTCCCTGGATACCTGACCCTTCGATGACGTTCAGTGCTGAGGGAGGCCACAGGCACCTCTGAGATGCCTCAGGTAGCAATTCTCGGTGCACGCCCCTTCACAGCGGCCTTGTGACCTGGCACTTTGCTTCTCATGGGTTCACACCCAAAGATGGGGCTGCAGTGAGGTCCTTAGTGCCCAGAAGGTCCTTTGCCAGAAGGCTCAGTCCACTCATTAGATTCCCTGTGGGTCCCACAGGATGCTCCTGAGACAATCGAAACCCAGGAATCTCCTTCACTACAGTTTGTCTCAATCAAGACATATATTCTAGTTGTTAAATTCCACTTCTTTTCAGGATTGCATGGCAGAAAGAGGGATTGAGCTGTGACACAAAAGATACTGGTTGCAGGCTTCATTCTTCAACTGTTACTGTGTAACAGTGGATAAAGGATTTGCTTCTTTCTTTTTACTAATATTTTGTCTGGCTAAATCACAGAGGGGATAGGAGCTTTAAATGAGATCGTCACAGTGGCTTGAAAATTAAAAGGCGTGTTTTATAATCTTGGATCACAATAGCACAATAGCACAATAAGAATAATAAGAATTGCCGACTTTTGAGCTTTTACTGTGTCCCTGGTAGTGTGTCAAGTACTTTTTGCACGTCACATCTTTTAACTTTCATAGCAAGCCAATGAGCTTGGTGCTATTATTATTCCATTACTATCCCACATAACTATGGGAACTTCCAATAGTTAACGTTGTTACTAGTCTTCAAATTCTGTGACAGAACCAGTATTCAAATCTTGACCCAGTCCTGAGCCTGAACTTTTAACCTCACACTGGGCTACTTCACAATAATGTCACAATTAATAATAATAGTACACAGTGACCCGAACAATTGATGCTGTTCTGTGAACCTGACAATGAAGGAAGATGATGAAGGGTCAGCTGTCAGTATATATTATGTAGAAATTGTTCGTGGAGCCAGAATGCTGTTTCTCAAGGACTTTAATATCCAAATATATCACATTTACTGGTGTCTAGGGTTCTGTCTTTGCCTGAAGGCTCCGGAATGGATGGGCTGACATAGTTAGGTCTTTTCTAGTTCTACAATTAATTGTAAGTGTTTGCACAAACAAACCTCTGTTTGTTTCCGCTAATTGAAGAACCTTCATTTCCTTTTTTATTTGTTGTTGTTGTTGTTTTCAGCATGGGGCTTGAGAGTAGCAGCTCAGATCTCACTCACATAAACCCATGGAAGAAGGCAGGGAAACTAAGACTCAGGGATAGGCCAGAGGTTAGGAAATTATTACCAGGTTCTCAGGGCAGGAAAGCTAAGTCAAGTGTGCAGGACAGCTAAGAGCAGAGCCAACCCACACCACACATTGTGATGTGCTCCATGTCATCTGCTTAGTGGGAATCCTAAGGGTTGAGAAAGAAGTCTTAATGCAAAATTGGTAATTGAATTAAATATTTAAAGACATATGGTTCACTTTTGGAGCTGCACCTTTTCCTGATGCCTATCCAGGCATTCCTCCAGAGCATTTAGATGACATTTGTTACATGCCAGGCCCAGTGCAGGTGCTGGGGACCAACTGCTGAGGAACAGACTCAAGCTCTGCTCTTGTGGTGCTGACAGTCATGTGGCCCATCCAAGTGCCTGGTGGCATCACAGCCGCAATCAGACTGAGTATCATTGTCGACATTCTCAGCGTGTGCTTTCCAAACCTTGCTTGACTTTATGTTCGTTTTTCAAAGCTGGATGCAATATTTGCTTCTAGGTTCACATATACATACAGCTCTACTCCGATGACACGTGCACTTATAGTCAGCAGAAAACTTAGATTTCCATTTGCTAACTTTACATTTTATGTGTGCCGCAAGTGTCAGTTTAGGTTTTGCTGGTCAAACACACCTTTTAATGGGCTTTGGTAATTTAACTGCTAGGAATGGCTTGGTTACAGAACTCCATAAAAGTTTATTGACTCCTGCTCGCTGGCTTAGGTTGTAGGTGAGAGCACACCTCAAAAATTACCTTCTCCCAGTTTAATGACTTCATTACAGAACAGTTTGCATGCTCTCGAGCACATCCTCATATTTTTAACACCAGTTTGTACCTATCATGAGCGACTTCTGTGTAATAGGAAAGGTGGGTTTACTTGTTTAAATGGCTGAGATTTAAAAAAAAAAAAAAAACTCCCTGAATGGATATTCCGTCATGTCCCAGGTGGTTGGGAACCTTTATTTGTAATACGGTTTGAGGTAATAATTTGAATCTGCTGGAAGCCAACTCCAGTGCTATAAAGAGATCACTGTACTAGCCAGTGCTTTTTCTGGGAGTGAATAAATAGTGCTTGTTCATAGCCATTTGAATATTATATTTATGGTTTACATAAAACCAAGGCAATAGATGTTGATGAATATTTATAGCCATTTATTAGTATGTATCTATCATCAAATGAACTCGATTTTTCCCTCTGTCTAAATAGGGTGTTTTAGGAAGACTTTTAACTCTTTGGAGGTTCTCTAAGACATGTTATTACACATAACTAATGAACTGTACAAAATATGGTAGCACCTCTTAGGCTAACTACTTGCTATTCAACTTCTTACAACATAATTTTAAAATAAGAGTAATACTTCTTACTGTTAATTATAAATAAATGGTAACTTTGAAAAATACATATGAATAGGTACCAAAATGTTAATAGGAGTTTTCTCCAAGTGGTAAGAACATGAATGAATTAATAGGTTTTAAAAAATACTTTTGTAGTTTTAGAATGTATACATATACATATACCAGGGGTGCAAAAAAAAAATGTATACACTTGACTTGTATTCATCTTTTGTTATCGGTGTATATTGAGTGTTATAATTTTAATACAGTCTTTTCCTTTCTTAAAATGTGTATACGTTTTTTGGCACCCTCTGTATATATACCAGGGGTGCCAAAAAAGTGTATACAAGTGGACATTTTGATCAACGTTGCTCATGCAGTAGTTCACCGTAATCAGAAGTGTCTGTATGCTGATGGTAACAACTTTGAGCACCTCTTGTAACTACAGAAGCCAAACGTGACTTGTATGCATTTTTTGTTAAAGGTATATATTATTACAATATTAATACAGTTTTCCTTTCTTAAGCATTTTTCTTTTTTGGCTAAGAGACAAAGAGAGAGAGAGACAGAGATAGGCAGAGACAGATCACATTCCTCAATGTGTATTTCCACCAAGTATACAGTACACTTTGAAATATTTTCATTTTTTATTCTTCCTGAATATAAATTTTACCAGCTGCAGAGTGTTCTGTTCTATGGATTCGCCACTAACCAGTTCCCTATTGTGGGACATGTGGAGAGTTGCCAGGTTTTCATGATTGTAACAGTGCTGGTGTAAGTACAACTTCGTGTGCATCTTCTGAACCAGTTTTGCAGTATTTCCTAATGGGAATTTCTTCAGTTGGAATTACTGGGCATAAGTGTGTTTGCTTCTCCTTTCAGTCATGACTTTCCCTAAGGACTTCCCTTGTGGCTGTGCTGCACAAGGCTGCTGAGACCCCTGATGTGATCCTTAGACCTCCTTCCTTTTCTCCCACCATCTACACATACTCATCTCATGTCCAGTTTCCTTGAGGCTGCTTTAATCTTTGTGCAGAAGGCCTCTGGAGGGATAACCAGGCAGGGTTAGCAGTGTCTTAATTGACCAGATACAGAAATATCAGTGTCAGCCGTACTATCTCTTTGGCTACCATATTTGTTATCCCTACTAATTATCAGTGGGTATTTATCTCAAGCCTCCAAAAAAATTTCTCAAAGCTAAAAATCAGGACCCTCTACAGAATTTTCCATTCCTAAGAAAAAGACTGTCAATTCTATCCCCAACAACAATATTGACAGAAATTTAAAATAAACCATGAGTAATAAGGTCGTCGGAAAAGTCATGACATAGTTTTTCTGTTTTTCATTGCAAAAATGTGTCAAGACTTTTCCGACAACCCAATAGATAAGACAAATTCCGGTGTGTCAGACTTGCATTATCTAACTGGACCTTAGGGAAGGGAATTTCCTTAGAAATTAATTTCAGAGCACTCTTTTGACTGGGGGCGGGGAGAGTACATAATTGCTTAATTGGTTTCTTGGTTCCAGTAGGATGTTCCTATTGATTTTCATTTGTTTTCTGTTTCACTTGATGGGTTAGGGGTGGTTGCGGGAAGAATTAAAAAATCTATAAATCCACAGAATGTTAGACATTATTTTGTTAAAACTATTTTGTGAGTGAGAAAAACAAGGGTGGGAAGGTTAGGGGACTTTTATGTGGTGAAATTCATGTTTAAGTCAAGCCTACAGTTCTGCCTTCAATGTGCCATCCCCTACACAGGGAACTAAATTTAAGTTTATGAATTAAATTAAATTTAAAATTCACTTCCTTAGTCCCTCTAGTCACATTGTGTTTGATAACCACATGTGGATAATGGCTAGTATATTGTTACAGGAATTGCTACAGAAATGTTATAGAACATTTCTGTTATCATAGAAAATTCTATTGGACAGCTCTACATTTTAACCTCCAGCTGAATACCGAGTCGACTGTCCCACTGTATATTCTATAGGAACATTTTCACAGACACAGAGTGCCTTCCGAAGCAACCCTACTTATTGTACCTTCATAGACAAACTCTTTAAAAGCAATGTGTTATTGTGTACCAACGCCATATATAGGTTTATTAAAGCATACTGTAATGTCACTACATTTAAATCATCTACATGGGATGCATAATTACCACCTTTGGTCTTGTAATATACACGTCCCTTAATTTTGCATTTTTCTTAAACACATCAATTTGCACTTAACCATAAATAATAGAGTGCTTAGCTCATATATACCAATGAGAATCCTGGTTCGAAGTAAAAGATTGCTTACTTAATACCAAGGAGTATTGTGGAGAGCATCAAATACCTTGACAGATGCTTGTTGCCACAAGAATTTATTTTCTTCTTCTTGTAACTAAAATAGCATCAGTTGCATGTTGGTGTTTAATGATATTGGAGAAGAAGGTTATAGCAAAATGATTTACAAATAGTAATTGCATTTCCCAGGTTACTTATTTCCATAATTGAGTCTAAAGAATTTAACCTGGATTTAGATGTCAGGCCTAACAATATCAATATTTGTATCTCCATCAGTCACACAAGAAGGTGTTTACCATTGTTCCAGGTAAAAATGTATCAGAAGCCATTTCATGCCCTAACATTCACATCTTTCTCAATTTGATTTTGACTTGACCCATTAACAAAAGAGACATTTGTCTAGAAGTTGTGATTTCAATGACTTGAATGTCCATCAGTGTCCTCATTATTGGTTCATGCCTGGAATTGTACTGTTAAAAATTCTATTTCTTTAACTTGCTTCCTGTTAAAATAAAAATACGTCTGGGGTAGGGTAATGTTATTAATAGGAGATGATATTTTAGCTAGAACTTGAATGACAAGTGTTGATTTTCTAAGTGTAATTTGGGAAGAGAGGACAAAGATATGATAAGAGCATGTGTGTGGAAGAAAAACACGTGCAAAGATAAAGTGATATCATGACGGGGAAACAATTTTTTTTTCATGTGGAACCCAACGTATGTAAAAAACAGCATTGAAAATGAAGTTAAAGAAATAACCAAAAGCCAGATTAAGATTAAGATGGGCCCTGATGTCATTTATATAAGGCATGTGGGAAAGGCATAGGGATAATTTTTGGCAGAAGAGCAACATAAAAGCTTTGTGCTTGTGAAAGATTTCTCCAGCAACGATATGAAAGATGGATGGGCGAAGAGGGATACGTGAGAGAGGGATACCAGTTAGGCATTTGTTGGTAAAACCAAAGCCAGGGATTTCAAATGTCAGAACAAAGATGGTGGCAGTGGCATTGGGAACTGAAAACTGCACAGGGAATCAGGAGACATTTAGACTTTACCCAGTCTCCCCTTCTTTACTTATTTCAGTATAAATGATTCAGAGTCCAGTCCCTGAGACCTTTCCCAAGCTTGAGAGATAAAATCGAGCACCCCTTCTCTTTCTACTATAGTCACATTGACGACTGTTCCCACAACCCTTATGTAGCCCAGCCATTGCACAGTAGTCTGTGTTATTACCTGACTTTTCTCATTCATGTATCTAATCTCCTTAGCTAATATATAAGCTTCTAGAAGTCCTTGGAGACTTTGCTTACCTTTTTTTATTGTCCTCCATGGACACACATAACAACTGAGGTGAGAGGAGTCTGAGTTAGTGTTTGCTAAATCTGACAAGTCACCTGGGAGCTTGGGAAATAAAAACTCTTTGGTCCCAGCTATTAAGTAGTTCTAGGATGCGATTCAGATTTTTTTGTTGTTGTTTGGTTTTGTTTTTTACTTTCAGCGGATTCTGATGGCCAGCCAGGTGTGTTAAACTCTAGGCAAGGTTTCTAATTCTGACTTTGATTTGGTCTGACTCTGTGGCCTTAATCAAGGCACTTAACTTTCAGTGTCTCAGATTTCCCCATTTGAGAAAGTATAGTATTGAAAGAGGTGGCATTTGAGGTCACATCAACTCACAGGATTTGCCGAAATGAGGTTGCTTCTTGGGTCATAACTAATTCCTCCTCCTGGGATTAGAGTTTGTATTATTTTTCCCTGAATGTATTGCCTTGCAGTTCCTCATGCTAATGTTCCCTGTTACTCTTTCCTGAGTGGGTCCTCTTGCCTGAGGATTCTCCCTGTGAGGGGATTGGGTGGGCACACAATTGGAGAGAACGACTGGCTGATGCCGTCGCCCACAGGCAAGTGTGGTTGAGAGTCCTATGTGGAGTGCCAGATGGTGGTAGGTGGCTAAGGGTGTGTGTGGGGGGCTCTCTTCAGAAGCCTGTGGGCCAGCATCAGCTGTGCCCATGCCTCTTGCCAGCTTTTCGCCTACAGAGCCTTCTTGGTGCCTGTGCCATGCCTCAGGTGTGCTGCAAGCTTGGGAATTCGTTACACAATTTTGCTGTGCTCGCTTCTTCAATAGGGAGCTAGTAGGAATTTCCCTATACTACCTGACAGCCAGCTCCTTCTCACTTTAAGTGCTATGGATAAAGAGTAGTTGATGCTCTGTATTAAATAGATATAGATATAGATATAGATATATAGATATAGATATAGATATAGATATAGATATAGATATAGATATAGATATAGATAGATATATAGGTACAGATATAGATTTAGATATAACTTTTACCTGTTTTGCCCTTCTGACTGTACTTCATGGGAGAACATTGCTTATGGAGCAGTCAGTGCTGAACTGGACTCCACATAAACCAAGGGGTGAGCCACTCACCCAGAATGAGAGACACCGGGGCCAAACTTCTGGATCAGTGCCTGGGTCCTGCCACCTGCTCCCATAATGGAGCCGGCGTCTCCCTCATCCCCTCTGGATGCCCTGCCTCCTGAACAGGAGCTCTCACCTGCAAGAGGGCTAAGCCCTAACACCTGGAGGCATCCACAGCACGTATGGAATTAACTTCTCTCTTAGGGACCTAGCATGGTCCTAGTTATTTACCGTGCTGGGAAAATGGAGAAGGTCACTCAGATCACTTTATGTGTGGAGGATCAAGGGGAACTGGGCTGAGAAGGCCTATGTCTGGCTCCCAAGGACCCTGAGGGACATCTGCTTAAGACATTATTCCCTCAGCCATGCTTTCACTCACACTGATGGACTGGTCCTCTTGAGGGAGCCCTCTCCTTTCTCCCGCCTCCTCTCTCCCCACATTCTCACTTCACTCCCAACATCCCCCCCACAAGTTCTCACAGTATATATCATGTGGGGAGGGGTGACCTTTATAACTATGTTAAACTCTACAAACAAAATTCACAGAATAAGGTAGATATAGCAGGGTGGAAAGTAGAAAAGAAAGAGGGATGGAAAACAAAAGAAACAACTAAGGAAGAGAGTTGAGAATTAGACTGACTTATGCTGGCAGAGAACAAAGTCTCAGACCCAATACTTAGTTAAGACACCCTTCTTAACTAACAGCCTAACCAGATGTTGCTTGGCAACACTCTCATCATGGAAGCAGTGCTGGGATCCGAGGCTATCACAGTCAGGCAAACAGGTGCTGCCCCTGCCCCCATGGAGCTCACAGTCTAGCAGGGAAACAAAATCAAACAGCCACCCAGATGCATACTTACAAATGACAAGATGCACTAGGAAAGAGAGCACTAGCTGCTATGCGAGCACAAAACAGGGGGGCCTGAGCTCGTCTCGGGAACCTGGGAAAGCTCACCTGAGGAAGGTAAACTTGAGGAGAGACTCGAAGGATACGTAGGTACAGGCTAGCTGGTTAAGGCCAAGGGGGAATTGAAGTGTTTCCTGTGGAGTGAACCGGAGGTTGAGTAAGTAGATTTTTCAGTGAGAGTCTAAGAGGAGTAGAAGGGAGGGTATAATTGCTTGATCTTGTGTTTTTTTGTTGTTTTTTTGTGGCCAAAAGGGATTTACTGAAGGGAGCTACCTTAGTACTTCTTATCAAACCCAGGTAAATGTGGAAATGAGTTTATACTTCAAAGTGGCTTCAGTCTGCTTTGGAAAGCAGGGCAGTAGGCCAGGGTGTGCAGAAGCTATAAGCTCACAGAGCCAACTCTTGTTTTTCTAGAAACTTCTACCACACTGAGAGTTGGAGTGGCAGCTGCTGCCCTGAAGACTGTGTGCATGCCAAGCACAACTTTACCCATAGCCCTGGGACCCAAATGCAAGCACAGACTGGCACTTTCAAACCAAAATCGTAACCTGAGAATGGAAAGCAGGTGGACCAGTGTAGAATGCTTTCAGTTCTAAAAAGAGCTCTGTTTCCTTTTGTAGTGTTTTTACATTTGCAAACCTGTTGTAGATCTATTTTTATTTCATTTGAAACCCATCTCCATTTTACAGGTGACAAAGATGCGTTACAGAAAATTTAAACCACTTACCAAAGTTCACCAACCGTATTCTCAGTTTTTCTCATTGATTCTCATTCAGAAGTAACCTTCTAATAAGGGTCCAAATATTCCATTTAGAGAAACATGACAAGAAAAGTAAATCAGAAAATCTAGAAAGATAAATCTAAGACAAGATTCGGTCTTAATTTTTTACGTGTACTCTAACAACTCCTATATAATGGAAATTTATATTCTCAAGAATAATTCCATGAGGCCTCATAAGTCATCAAAGAAAGATTTAATTTAGGTCAGTTCCACTAAATGTATTGGATTGTACGCTGAATCACTGGTATGGGATACATATGGCAAATCTTAGGAGGCTAGCATATCACAATAAAAAGAAAAATCCATTTTTCAGCTTTCTTATATAAACTGGTTGACTGCTTGTTATACTAGTCCAATGCTAGAAACTGCTAAACGCACCCAGAGGCAGTCAGATATTGGTAATGCCGGGGACTCCTTGACTAGCCTGTAACCCTTTCCTAAAAATTATGACTTTTCTAGAACACATTTAAAGCAGCAAAGTGCACACAAGTGAGAAATCTATGTCTTTCCAAGCAGCAGTGAGAGAAATAGCTATCTTCTGAAGACAGCAAGAAAGTTTTCATGCCTGTAACACAGAATAAAGGCTTAACAGATTGGATTATTTGGTGTGCTGTTAGAACTTGAATCTTTATATTAAAAGGATTCCTGAATTTTAATTTCATTGCTCCTCCTACAGTTTATATGTCCCTTGAGAAAGTGTCAGTATCATTCTACATCATTCAGACAAAACAATAAAGTGATGCTTCCATCAAACTCAAGTCCAGCAGATTTAACTATGAAGTGTCTCCTTTTTTCAATATCAGAAATATGTTTATGTGTAAGGAACTTATGAACTGACTATTAAATGGTCTTTCTACGTTAAACTGAAATTCTGAACATTTTCCTTCAGACAATATGGCATATATTGGTAGTTTTCCCACCCATTCTTGTTAATAGCAATGTATTATAATTAAGATATTTTAACAAATTAAATTACAATGTTCTTTATAAATTATTTCTATACCAACATGAAATCAAAAACCTCCCTAGAGTTTTCACAGAATGCTATGAGCTTCATCTGTGTTGAGCTTTCCAGCAACCAAGGCTCTGTTTGTTTGTTTGTCTTGTTTTGACCAGCTTCTCAAGAATCTCTACCTAAGAAACCAGTGGTTGTAAACAAGAGGCTGTAACTGGGGCTTGTAACACTGACTCTGGCTATTCAAACCCAGGTGTGTTTATTTGGCTGTTATAAATTGTATTTAAATATGAAGATTAAGCCCTTCAGACAGGGGACATATATCATGCTTTGCCGCAGGCTCTACCAGTCCCTGTTGTTTCCTTTTACCCTTTTTACTCATTTACGCTTCCTGCCTAGCCCCTAGGAACCCCTGAGTTTGGGATTCCTCCTACCTTTATTTTGCTAAGACCAAGCTCTACTCAGACTGGTAGTTGTTTTTGTTTTTAAAATTACTTTTCAACATTCTATAACTTAAAAAGTGCCTAGAAAGGTGGAAAAAGAAGACTTAGATATTTATTCCATTACTGTAAGACTTTCTTGCCATTGGTAGAATGCAGAGCTTAACCATCTCTTTTGTTCTGGGAATGAACTGATCACTTTTAGTGTAATAGACTCTGGCCTACAGCATGTAAAATAACTGGTTCAAACCCAAACCACAGTCCTCCTTTAGTGAAGAAATATTTTGGACAGAATTCGGTAAAACTTTAGCTGATGTCTTCATAGAGCTCTTCACAAGTCAGGTTTGCCCTGACTTATGTGATTGTGTCTTCAAATCACTGTTTTTGAGTCTGACAAGAGTTGACACACCAGAGGCAATACTGTAATTTTCTTGGGTAATATACTTTTCAACTTCAATAATGCCAGCCTTAGACAACTTGACATAACCTACCAGGTATACAGGTTTGAGGCTTCAGAGGAGAGCTTCCTTAGGAAAACATAATTTACAAAAAATCAAACACAGAGATCAAGTATGGAGGGGATATTTACATGGTTGGAGTTACTTCTACCAACCAAAGGATTTAGTAATTAAATGCTAGCCATCCCGATATATTTAAATGTTTGTTTATGAGTCTTTAGCAACATGAGCAAGTGGAAGGCAAATAAATGCACTTGGAAGCTATTGCCAAGAAAAGTTATCTTTGAAAATATAAAAATCCCCTCCCCCCACAAAACGCAAGATTGTATTTACATGTAATTTCTTAATCCCAGTCTACCTATAGTATAAGGTGACCCTCTACTAGACATGGACTATTTTGCTGTCAGTGAAATTACAGAGGTTTCAATATGATGAGAAGGCATAAATCTAGGGAGATGAGTTGATATCTAACAGCAAGAATGGGAACTGTTCTCTACTCCCTCTTTGACCATGTAGGATTGAGCAATATATTAATACTTGGGGAGTATCCGGTAGCGATGGTAGTGATGGGGTATGTGTGTGCATATTTACATTGCAATTGGGAAATGTCCCCAGTTATTTAGATCAAATAATGAGTGATGAGAAGAAGGGTCTTCCAGTCACAAATTATAAGACATTGGGCAAGTTTCTTTATCCTCAAAGTGTCACTTTCGCCTTTTCATAAAATGGAGATATAAGGAATAACTACCTCAGAGGGTTGTCTTGATGGAAAACAACACAGGTGTGTATAATAAACATTAAATAAGTATCTGGGAGAAAATCCCATGTGAAGATCAAATGTTAAAAACAGGTTCAAGCCTTGGAGGGTCTCATCTGGCAAATGTTTTCTACCTATCTATAAGAGAGCCCTTTTGAGAGTGCTCCCTGTCTTGTAGATGGAAGGCTGTCCCCTTTATATTGGATTCCTCTGTACTATGAATCACAGAGAACCACTGGGGGCTGGGGAAAAGACTTTTCCGAAGTAGCATTAGTTACATCTTATCAGCAAGTAGTATGTTGATGTATAATTACTTATCATTACTGCAATACATCATCTAAAAAAGCATTTCCCAACTGCTTCTTTCCCCCTTACAAATGTATTATTCATATCTATATAAATAACAGTTCACTGAATTCATTTAAAGAAATCCATTGATTCTAGTAAATTATTAGACACATGTAACTGTCACTCAGGCAGTAATCTTGAAACGCCCCACTCAGGATTTCTGGAAACGAACTTCGGGGATGATGGATGAATAAAAATACCATTCCATCTGTTAGCCAAACTGAATGCACCAAATAATTTGGAACTTAATTACAGAGTTGGCTACAGTTTCAAAATGTGATTTCCAAAGGCTGGAAGTTTTATTTAAATCTCTCCATGTTTGTTTCCTCCAAGGACCTTCAGCGATGGTTGCAAATGGCAGTTTTAAAGCACTGGCTGCTAAATACCCAAGGGTTAGGTAGGTGTGGATCAGAGTAAAGAGGGAAGTGGCAAGTGTCTCCCCACCCTTTTGTATCCCCTTCTTCAGTCCTGGACTAGCTGTGAACAATTCCACATGTTTTCACTTACAAAGAGACCGTCAGATGAAATACAGGACACCCGGTTAAATTTCAGTTTCAGGTAAATAAAAATTGTGTTTTAGGATAAGTGTGTCCCATGCCATACTTGAGACATACTTATACTAAACGTAATTGATTCTTTATCTGAATTTCAAATTTAACTGGATGTTCTGTATTTGTATTTACTGAATCTGGCAACACATCTATTTTGTCAAGATATTTATTTGGAAACTGTATCAGCGCTACTCTCTCTGAAGGTATAATTATTTTAATTAGCAGGTCCTAAAGACCAAACTCTTTAAAATCTTCAAAAGAGAGTCTTTTGGTGCAATTTAGGGCATATCTGAAAGATGGTTTAGAGAGATATTTCAGTTGGGAAAGCCTTTCTATTTTATCTAAATTTAGAACATATAGGCAGCAGGCATTGATTCCTTGCTCTTGCAAGCCTGGGAGAGAAAAAGAGGTAGGAGAAAGGGAATAAGATTAAAACAGAGTAACTGTTGAATTTTATTTTATTTTCTATTTTTAATCATAAATATTAACAGCGCGGATGGAGAGGGTAGAAGGTTAACTTGCCAACTCATGCTATTGGTGACTCAAGCCAAAATTTCTGGACTCATTCTTGACTCCTCTATTTCTCTCACATCCCAAATCCAATCCAGCAATAAATATCGTCAACTCTACCTTCAAAATGTAGCCAGAATCTGTCCCCTTCCTACAATACCCACTGCTGTCAACTTTGTCCAGGACTCCATGATTTCTCACCTGAATTTTTACCATAGCCTTCTGCCTTGGTCTCTCTCTGCTTCTACTGTTGCCCTTTCCATCTTACTCCCACATGGTATCCTGATAATCCTGTTGAAACCTATTTGAGATGTCCGTTTAAACACTTCAGTGGCTTCCATCTCGCTCAGGGAAAGTCCCAACGGTTTCCTGTAAGACTAGCCCCACCCCTCCATTGTACCTGTTTGAGCTCAACTCCTACAATGCCTCCCTGTCACCCTTTTCCTGCCACAGCAACCTCCTTGCTAGTTCTTCACTGTATTAGACGCCCCCCACTCCATGCCCCACCCCCTACGCCCACCCCTACCTACAGAACTGCTCCCTGGGCTCCTTCAAGGTCACGTTCAGTTGTCTCATTCACAGTAATCGCAACGTTCTTCCACCCCCATGTTCTTCTTTTCTTCATGGCATGTATCATCACCTACAGTTTATCTTTTCCTTGTTTATCTTATTATTGCATGCCTCTCCACTAGAATGTAAACTCGGTGAAGGTGTTA
Source organism: Hipposideros armiger (assembly GCF_001890085.2). Classification (NCBI taxonomy): domain Eukaryota; kingdom Metazoa; phylum Chordata; class Mammalia; order Chiroptera; family Hipposideridae; genus Hipposideros; species Hipposideros armiger. Next base: position 313,334 of record NW_017732259.1, on the reverse strand, counting down.
CATTTTGTGTGCTGCTCTTGTTCGTTTTGGTTCTTACTATCCTAGTGCATAGTGCCTGGCACATGGAAAGTACTTCATACATATTTGTTGAATCAATGAATGAGTGAATCATAAACAGTTTTTAACATAACTTTTTTCCTAGATACCGATCTGCAGATAACAGAACCATGGGAGAAAGAGACATGGGACTGGTATGTTGTGATGGCAGGATAACATTCTGCAGCAGATTCAGGGCACGGTGGCAAAACACAGAAAATACCAAGAACATGAGGAGACAGCTGGATAGGCAGCTCAACATGAAGGCTTTGGATGCCCAAGGAAGTACCATGTTAGGAATACCTTGCAATTTGTCCAAGGACTCTCCTTTTGCAAAATCAGATTCTAGAAGTATCCATTCATCTCAAAACCATAAAAGTAATATTCTACATAATAATCTTTACTCTGGGGCCCCCATGTCATCACCTGGATCTGGGAAGGCATTAAAATAATTGCAACTTCAATCTTCGCTGGGCTGGGGGATCACTTCCTCATTGTCTTATGCCAACTAGTCTCCTGAGGGTCATTTTGCCACTAACTCCTTTCCCAGACCCCTTACCACATTGCTTCCAGGAAGATCTCCCGGCACACATCAAGCCATGTCATTCTGACCTTGCTTTGCTTCCCCATGCTTGTTTCCCTTCTGTGCTTCCTACAGGCTGTTCACACAAAGCGTCAGTTCCGTTTGCGCATTCTTTCCCCACTCTCTAGAATGGCCTTCGTTGCTTAGAGAACTTCTTGCTTTTATTTATTTATTATTATTTTTTAAGATTTTTATTGGGGACTTGGGGGAATGGGAACAGTGCTGGGGAATTGGGGGAAGGGGAACAGACAAGTTGCTGTCATTTTGTTCTTCAGTCTAGTTGTGGAGGATGTTGTTTCACTGGCCCAAGTTGGCACCATCATTGCGTTCTTCCCGGGCGAGGCACATCAGTCGCTGGCTTCTGGACGGCCGCTCACTGCGGCTGCTGGCCGCTCACGTTGGCTGCTAGCTACATACGGTAGCCCATGGCAACCCACTGCCACAGGGAGTGCAGCCTACTCCGTTACCGGCGACTCACAGGCAGCCCAGCTCCAGGTTGAGCTGTTGTTCAGCATCTTAGCTGTGGAGGGCAGTGTCACTGGCCCTCATATGTGGGATCCGAACCGGGGCCCTCTGGCATCCCAAGCCAGTTCTTAACCATTGTGCCACTCGGCCGGCCCACTTCTCGCTTTTAAAACTCAACTCACATGTCACTTCCTAAGTGATTAAAAAAAAAAATGCTCATGAAAGCATTTATCGGTCTCTCCTCTAGGATCTTACAGCACTTTGCACATACCTCTGGCACACAGTACTTCCCTTATTGTATTGTAATGATTTGTTGGTATATCTGTCTCCCCCAGCAGAGTTGGAGGGCGTCTTTGTATCACTCTTACCAACTGTAGCATATCAAAGGTGTAGAATAAGTATGCATGTATTAGATGGATTATTTTGGAAAGTTCCAAGAAACCTATTCTTACTCCTAAAGAGATAGTTTTCTCCAGCTACTGGCTTTGCTTTTCTTGGTCTTTTATAAGAACTTCCCCCAAGTCAAACTCCCATGATCTTTTGTTCATGTGGAGGTATGTTGGTTGAACCCTGTCCCAAAGCTGGAAGGGGCAAAAGGTTTTTCTAAGGGTGGCTGTTTTGTTGGTGACACCCAAAGGCAAGATAATCATTGACCCGCTTATTCTCAGGATTTGCCACCTTGGTCAAGCCACGTCCTTACATTGTGAGGCTTTGAGAGAACCCATCCTTCATTTTAATTCTTTGCATGATTAAAGTCTTTCAATTACCATTCAATTTAATTAAATGGCTTTTATGATTTAATTTTAGTGAGGGGGAAAAATGATCACTCATTAAAATGATGATTGAATGATGATTTTTTTTATTATTATTGCAGTAGATAACAGGAAAGAGCCTTTGAGATAAGTTTTGTAATAAAAAATCCTTCTGGTAGTCAGTAAAATGTGTTATCAGTAATGAAAAAGGAGTTGTTGATATTGTTTATTAATAAGTGATGAATTAGTGTGGAACCTGACACCTCATTTACCCCAGTAACACTACCCAGGGAAATTATAGAGAATATTAGCCTGTCACTCTGTACGGAATTTTTTCTTGAGAGCCTGAGAAAGAGAGAGAGCAAGAGCAAGAACAAGAGAGACAATGAATAAAGATGTGTAAGCTTTTAAAGTAAAAAATTCTAAATTGTAGTTTAGGTAGTACTCAAGCAAAACTAATCAGTTAAGGAAAATGCATGGTCTACATTATAACATGTTGGAGAAATACCAGAATTTATTTAATAGCATATATTTTTCTTTTTCTAAATTAAGAATTGCTATTTTCAGTTGTATGTCATAATATTTTCCTCATTGTGAATTTCATGAGGAGATTTTTCCATTTTCATCCGTGACATCCTTTGGGATGCTAAATGCTAACTTAGTAATAGGGGAAATGAAAACAAGCAATTAATGTTCAGATTCTTTTTCAAAGAAACCTAGTCTAAGTGTGAATATTTTAAATACAACTTGTTGGATTTCTTTTTTCCTGATCCAGGAAGAGATAATCGAATATAACCAAGAAATACTTGGTTGTTTGGCTTTAAGTTCTGACATCAATTCTCTGAAATTGAGTATTGTGCAGTTCAATTCAGTTCTGACACCACCTCGAGTCAGTCAGTCCCCACAAGTTTAGAGCAAAGTCTATCACAGGCCCGCCCCCTCTTCAGACTCCAGCTGTGAGTCTCAGAGTCAAGAGACTGGAGAGAAGAGGACTGGAGATTGATTTTAATCACATGGCTCATGATTTAATCAATCGTGTTTATGTTATAAAATTCCAACAAAAGCTCTGGACATCGAGAGCTTCCTGGTTGGTAACACACTGCTGTGGTGAACGATGGCCCCAGACTCTATAAAGTAAAGCAAGGAAGCTCACTATCTGATGCATTTCCTCCATGTGCTTGTCCCTGAGGTGTTTCCTTTATAACAAAACTCTAACCTGAATTATAGTACTAACAGTGAATTCTGTGAGCTGTGCCAGCAAATTATTAATTAAACAGGCTAAATCAACCAAATCCTTGCCAGCATCCTTCAGACCCTGTGGCTCTGAGATTCTGTCATTGAAATTGTCTTTCTGGTTTGGGTGGTGCTTAAAAAAGTCTCTTGTGACGTCAGAGAGATTTGGACCTGAAATGCTACCTGCCATTTACCCCATGTGTAAGTGAGTTAATCTCTTTGAACCTCAGTTTTCTCTTCTACAAAGTGGGGATATTAATAACTCCCTCAGAGATAATGAAAATTAATATGAAATGAGACTGCACCCCAAATAGAGTATTCAACTTATATGCTCTATTATTGGGGTACTGTATCTACTAGCATTTCCTGGTTTTTAAAAAAACTTAAATTTAATAGCTTAAAATAAAATAAAAAAAACAATGTATTAGCTCATTATTCTGTGTGCTGGCAACTTGGGCTGGGCTCAGCTTGAGAGTACTGATGATCTTGGGAGGGCTCAATCATATGTTTGCCATCGGTGTCTGCTTGGCTGGCTGCAGGCTGTGGTTCTTGCCAGATTTCCTCATCATCCTCAGGCCGGCTTGCGTATATCACATGGTGGGGGTTCTCAGGGTTTCACAAAAGGACATGTCCTATTGTGCAACTGCTTTCTAAGTCTCCACTTGTGTCATGATTGTTACTGTCCTGTTGGCCAAAGAAAGTCCAGGATTGGTGTGAAACAGCAATGTCAAAGGTCATGGTACAGGAAAGGGGAAGGATTATGATTAATCTGGTAATCTATCCCAGACTAAAGTCCTCTTTGCAAAATGTTTTAAAGGCAGTAGTGAAGGATAGATTCACTACTCTGTTGGAGGCTGAATTTGTGTTTATCTCTGTACACATTACTTTGTACTTCAATGTGTGTGTGTGTGTGTGTGTGTGTG
>NW_017732259.1:269470-309312 GCF_001890085.2 Hipposideros armiger | reverse complement strand
GAGAGAGAGAGAGAAGAGGGAGAGTGGAAGAGAGGAAGGAGATGGAAAACTGACAGGCAACTAGAATGGCCACCTGGAGAAAAGATCACTGAGTCAGACGGCTTTGGTAGCCTCATGCCCCATCTGGGCAAGAGGAACAGAGGAAGGCCTCCAGCTTGGGCCTGCCCACCTCCACAGCACTCCATGCCTGCGTGTGTAATGGAGATCAAAGGTACCAGATTTGTCCCAGAGAGTTAAAATTCTTTCATTTGTCTCTTTATGCTGCAAATATGGCTTGAGGACTATCTCCAGGAGGTAGCAGGCTTGAATGCAGCATCTCGTGTTGACACTGCTGCTTTTTCTCCCAGTGATCCTAGAAAAATCATTTTGCTTATATGGGCTTCAGCCTTCTCATCTGTTTAATAAGGTCATTACATTTAGTGATTTGAATGTATCATTCAGCTGTGATATGTACAATTTTGCAGTTCCTTTCCTATTTCTTTTCTTTCCCATTTAAAACTTACACATACGTTGTTCTGGCTCTTCAGCGCCCAGCTTGTTGCTTTGATGGCACCCATGGATGGATGGAATGGCATACTGACAGAAAAGGAAAATTGGATCAATAGAGCTTATTTCTGGTCCCTTACATCCTATCACATAAGGATCCTTGTACTTGGCCCTGTTCAAGTGATACACGATGGTCAATACACTGAGATTTCTCTGTCATGACCTTGCCTCCTGTGAGATTTCGCTTGATGAAAATGGGTAGGGACCGAGCTTCTCTGTCTACTTATACCTGTTTTATAATGATGAGTACTGTCATATTTGGAATAGGAAGAACGGCATTAGCTGTGGGATGCTGGGCATTGACTCACTCTCTGAATCTCAGTTTACTCGTCAGTTCAACAGTACCTGCCTAAGAATTGTTTTTAAAAGGAATCAATGACACAAGGTTCTATGAATGCTAAGGGCAGGGCCTGTCTCCTTGTATGACTTCAAACAACATGTGTTTTCCTTTCTTCTCTCCACCTTCTTGCTGAGCTGGTCCAATGGGATCATGTGTGTAAGCTGCAGCACTTGTAACTAACTCTGACAGTACCAAACAAAGAATGGGTTATGATCATGGGTTCCATCCTGCACTCTAGGACCTGGGAAGTACCAGAAGGTTTTCATTGCTCAGAGGTACCCAGCTGTGTTAGAGGCAGCCTTGGGCTTGGATTCAGGACTTTGTCTCCAGTCTAGAGCTTTGTCCACTGCTCCTTGTCCACCCACTGCCCTGGGGAGGTCAATATATAAGTGGGCTTATATATATCACCTCAAGTTCTGGAGCCTTGGGTAATGCAACAAAAACATAAGCTCCTACCCTTGATTTGAGTCATACAGGGAAGCATACGTTTAGGTCAACTATTTCAGAGCAGTGCCACTTAGCTTGCCAGTGGGGTGCCTAGCCTTGGGCCTTGTATTAGCTTCTGCAGACCACCGCCCCCCCCCTTTATTTTGTTTTACCTCTTAAAATGGAGAGCACAATTTTATTCGTGAAAGACTCTTAAATATCTCTGAAAGGCATTCGGTGAACACGACGTTTTGCTTATTTCCTTTGGTGAGTGGATTTTCCCCCTAGAAAAGTTGCTTTGGGAAATGCTACATGGAAGCGCCATCGTTTCTCTTTTCCTTCTCAAGAGAGTCATAAAATGCTATTGGCTATTAGCTGAAATGCCGCCTCTTGGCACCGTGGATCCCCAGGGTGACCCGAGATTAATTATGCATGAGTTATATTCAGAAACATTCCTGGGTACTCTCTCAGGGTGTGCATTGTGAAGACAATGCATTGTCAAGGCCCAGGCCAGGGCTATGAGCTTATCAGAAACTCAAAGACTAAGGCCATCCAACTTGTTGGGTGTGAGACTATTAAGTGAATTGCTTCTGGAGGTGAAGGCATTGGAGCTCAGAAGGGGCAGCTTCTGACTCAATGGGAATCTATGTGATCTTTTAAATCAGTCTTTAGGGATATGAAGGATGAGAGGGAGAGAGAGGGAGATGGGATTGAGCATCTTACAAATGCCTTTAATCTGAAATACACAAGTTAGCTTTAAGCAGACTGAGAGTAAGGACTCTAATCACTGAAATGTGTCATTAAATTGTTTTAAGAAATTATTGTCTAAGGACATTAGTGTCCTGTGCATTAGTGTCTGTGGGTATAAAGAATCAAAGGTCAAATAATGAGATAGACCTGACCTATAAGACCTACATATAGAGGGAGTAACCTCCCAAATGCAACCCCAGAGATAGAACTTGCAAACATTTGAATTGAGTTCTCAATGAATATTGTTTGATAGGTTAGGGAAGTACCCACTTTTATGGCATTGCTTCAGTGGGAAGATGTTTCATGAGTTACAGCAGATGATGACAGGTTGTCCCCTACTGTAGCTGGGGCAGCTGGGAAGTGTGTGTTTAGGAAGTGTGTAGGAAGAGCTGGAGGCACAGCTAGCTATGCAGGGTGAAGGATGTTTTTCCAGCTGCTGCATGTGCTGAACACTCAGTGGGAAGAGAATAGGGGAAGGGAAAGGAAAGGAAAGAGGAAAAAAGAAAGAGAAGGGGAGGAGAGGGTGAGGAGGAGGAGAAGGAAAAGGGGCAGCCTGTTAATAATTATTGAGTGATTAACTTTAGGCCTCACACCAGGTTTTTGTACTCACATTATCTCAGTTTCTCTTGCCATGGAACAGTTAGCATGAGTGGAATAATCTTATGGCAACACAGTGGAAGGGATCCTGTGTTTCTGCTTCAATAGCAGTTACAGCAAAGGGCATTGTAAATTCAGGGGGACTGCCCGGGTTCTTATTGGATGATTTCACTATCTTAATAAAGAGTTCTATTTTTTTTCGATGATGAAAATGGAGAATTAGCAATTCGGTTAAAATACCAAGCTCTTTTACTGGGGAGTGAAGGAGGCCTAACTCAAGATAGTACAACACTGCCAGTTCTTACTCTCCTTCAAAGGTAAAAGCAGCCCCTTCCCCGGGCCACCCAATCTCAGTGTGGGCAGTCAAGGAATAGGCTGACCATTGCAGAGGTGTTTTCAGAGCAATAGCTTTCAGCTCTGATTAGAGTAGTTCCTCCAGCCCAGGGAGGGGTCGGCAAACTTTCGAGACCGAAAAGCCAATCCTGCCCCTCACAACAATTTAAAAATTATTCGAGAGCCATAAAACCAATGAAATGACTATTATGTGAAGAATATCCTTTCAAATGTTTACAAATGAAGCGATGATAGTTTTATTTTCATTTTCAATTTTACTTCAGAGCCACAGGTGCGTACCCAAAGAGCCGCATGTGGCCCACGAGCCGCAGTTTGCCGACCCCTGCTCCAGCCCCTCCTTTCCCATGACTGGGCCTGAGCAGGACAGATGCAGTGGCCATTCCTCCCTCCACCCCGCTACCCCGGGTCCCTAATCAGTTTCCCCTCTAGTGCTCAGTTCCTCTTCAGTGCAGTTGCATTTTCTTTGTTTGACCTTCCCACTATTATGAAACCATCGACACCATTTCTCCCATTAGCTCTGACTTTCAATCATAGTCTTCTCATCATCCCTGAAAATCCCTCAGAGTCTTCCCAGAAGCAGAAGAGGAGTCAGCCCTGCCCCGTGAGACTGTTTTGTCTGGCTCCTTAATAGTTTAGCCTTATGGTTTTGCTTTTCAAACTCTCATGCCTCTACCCCATTCCATCTAGAATCCCGTTAAGATGCTTACGGTTGCAAGTAATAGACTCACTCACTTTCCAATGACTTGAAAAAGGGTCGTTTATTATCTCATGTAACTATAGGTCTAGAGATGGATGTCCCAGGCAAGACGCTGGGGCCCAGCAGTGTCATCAGAGACCCGGTCTCATTCCATTTCTCTCGCACCGTCGCCTCAGCTGTCCTTGTGCTTTTTCATTCAGGATGGCTGTCCATGGCCCAGAAGGGAGGGGCATTTCCTTCTACACATTGGTGTTTTTCCTAAGAAGAAAATATCACTGAGACATCCCCAGCAGACAGCTATCCCACTGTTCAGTTGTGACCTGGCTTCAAGGAAGCTGAAAAACCAGCCTATGACTTTTTCAGCCTTTACCATGGCAACGGACTCTGCCTTCATGGACAAAAAGATGGGGGATGGTCATTGAGTAGATTGCCAACAGCATCAGCCACGTTGATATTTCTCTTATTACAATTTTCATTCTCAGACTGGATCTAGGGACACTGAGGATGGCACCCAGTGTCATACTTAAAACTATCCATTCCTAATGGCAGTCAGCCAGGACTCAAGATCAAGCCCAGGTGTCTTAGCACTTTTATGTTAGAGTGACTTCTCTTTTTCCTCTGGGGCATTCGTGGAGGGGCAGGCAGACACTTTCACGTCTGGTCTATAGACAAGAGTCAATGTGGGGACCCAGGCGTCAGTCCCTATATTTTACCCCCGTGGGCCCACTGGGTACTCAGGCAAATAGATAAAACTCAGGCAAGATAGGAGTCCCGATGGGAATGCACATCAGGGTCTCCTCCAGGATGTTCATCACGCACTCAAAGTCTGATGTGGAATTAAATGGTCTCCTGTCTGATGGTCCTCCAAACACAAATTTACAAAGAGTATTAGTAACATTTTAGCCACTCTGTGTGCCACAAGTCAATGTGATAGGTATAAAATATACTTCACAGCAAGAGTACACATATTTCACTTGCTTTTGTTTTCTTATAAAATTGCATCTAATATACTTGAAGCTTTCTTCTTACTGGAGACATCAACTTTTAGTCACTTTCAGGCTTCCCGTACCAGACCAAATCCTCTTGATTATACAGTCGTCCTGGAGGCCTCACATTGGTCTAGAACTCTCAGGAATGGTGCTCTGATCTTTAGGCAATGTGATCATCACTTCCCTGCTCGCTGTTTTGTGATACGGTTGGCCACTGGAGTCATTTCTGAGGATGGCCCCACAGGCGCCCATGAATGAGCCAGCCTCGTATGGAGTCCCCCATAGCCATCCCCACGTGAGACCCTGTCACCTCCCCAGATCACTGCTGATAGCAGCCACGTGAGTCTTCCTCAAAAGATATTCTCAAAAGATATTCTCAAAAGCTTCTCTCTGCTCTGGATGTTCCAGAGACCCCCTTCAAATACTTTCTTTAACTTAATAATGATTCTGTGAAATCTCCCCTTAGGAGGCCTTAGGGAACACTTCCCTGAACTCTATTCTTCTTCTAATGATGAAAATCGGGGAAGAATGTAAGAGAGGTTAGTTGTTTTCTCATGAACTCATCCTGTTATAAATAGGATACATTTTGCATTGAAATGGAACACAATTAGATTCTAGACTGTCTTGCTGATTAAGTGTCCACTTATAGCAAATCAAATCATGACAGGCTATCGAGCACCTTGCCAGTGCTTTTGGCCAGCGCTTCGCTTTCACTTGGCTGCATGGAGTCACTTGCCTGCCTCCATGCCACATTATGGACTCTTCTTTGAGAGGCCCTTTCCTTCCATTCTGCCTGTCAGATCCCACCCACTTAGCGAGACCCATTTCACAGACCACCTTGTTTATCAAGTTTTTTCTTCCTCACACCATTCCCTGAATAGAAAACAAACAAACCAACAAACAAAGAATCCCTGTCTTTTTGTTGTGTCTTCAGAGGACGTTGATACACCTGTGTTAGAGTACGCACCCTTTTCCACCTTTGATTGTCATCATATGTGTGGATATTTCACCTGTCTTATTTTTCTCTAATGCCATCGAGAGCAGGACCATATCTTGCTCTCTTTGCTTCATCGATGGTGCCTAGAAACTAACTGAATGGCAGTGATGCAGATGAGTTGAGCCTGACCATCTGTAATATATATGCCTGGTCCATAAGTAAATTAATAATATAGACAATGAAACGAAGATATCCTGGGGCAGCCCCGACTGGCAAACATGGGTGCTAAGGGCAGTGAATGTTCTAATGCCTGCCGCTGGTAAGAGGAAAGACCACGGTGAGCCTAAATCATCAGGAAAGATGTCATAGGTGTTTTTTAAAACTTGAACTGAATGTTGTATCGCCATGAACATGTGAATGAGTAGAAAGGAAAGGAGAAGACAGAGGAGGCATGGGGGTAGGGAGGGAGATAGAAATGATTTCAGCATCTGTGGGTTGGTTCAGGCACACGAGGAAGATCCCCTAATGGTGCCTTATATTTTCAACAAACCTTACAACTTATAAAATGCTGTCACATAGGTTGTTGTATGTGATTTCATCTAGTCATGTCCAGAGACTGAGTTCTACTCTGTTTCAAATAGCATTGCAAAGAAGACTCAAAACATGCTTCAGTGACAATATGTCTGTTTGTGCCAAAAGCAATGAGGACGACGACGATGAAACTGATGATGATGACAACGCCGATACCTAGAGTCCTAAAGGCTGAGGATAAAGCAAACGCAACAAAAAGAAGGGCACACATTTTACCTCATGATGTGTGCTCAATTCACAACTCTGATCTGGGTAAATGTAATCTGTGCACTGTAAAGCACTGAATTTACTTAGTGCTTTATCCCGCACCCCCCCCCATAACACAGCTATGTGAACTTAGGCAAGTAGTTTCTTAGTTAATGACTGAATGACCTCACTATTATCTTCTCCTGATACTCAAACCTCCTCCCCCACCAAGCCTGTTCAGGTTAGAAACCTAAAAGCTCATGTCCAGGCTTTCACCCAGAGTTGCTCCCCAGGGCCCCCGAGCAATAGTGTCCCGAGTGGTGGGGATGTACCTGGAGGTGAGATGAAGAGTTAAAACCCTGTGGCCACCCTGGCACAGGGATTGAAAACCTCTTAGCAGTCACCACAAATATATGTTTGCTGTTGGAAAATTGCTTTGGGAAATGATGTGGATCAGAGAAGTAAATTTTCTGTCAAGATAAACTTCAGTAGTGAGCAAAGCAAAATTTGGGGGGGGGGAATCCAGAGGTGGTTTATCTCATTTTTATTAGCATCCTTTAATATGTGCCACAATCTTACTCTGTGAACCGAGCTGTCAGTGGAAGCATTGAACTACAGAGAAGATTCAGGAATTTCTCTGGAGAGGATACTTTCAGTATCATTTTACAAACAGAAGCTGTCAATACTAGATGTGCTTCAAAGAGCTGGCAGTTTTTAAAAGAATTAAGGTGAAACCTACAGTCCCTAAAAGCCCACCACACAGATAGCAGGAATCCACTGCCTCTGGACTGGCCCTGATTTTGCAGTGTGTTTCCAGAAAGTGCTGTTATACAGTCTGCACAGACGGTGGAGTGCTTGGACTAACAAGGGAGGGAGGAAGCTTGGCAGGGCACCAGCTCAGAGCATGATTTTTCTCTTTCCCGAAAAGCTGAGCCTGGTAAAAAATAAATAAATAAAAACACAAACAGACCCTTTCCCTCTTTCCCATCTGCTTTCATCCCAGTTCTTTGGGGTCGGGAGCCCTGGGTAAGCCGGTGAACGCCCAGCAGGCTGCTGGCTGCTGAACGTGTGCCTGGATTTTGCTGCCGTTCAGGGCTGCTTGGCTGTGGGGTCCAAGCATGTGGAGTCTCGTTGGCCAGCAGGTACGGAACCACTGCAGGAGCCTGTGCAGCAGGGCTCAGAAGAGCAACCTGTGTGATTTCGATGGCAGTGATAGGCTGTAATAGCGGATTATCATTGAATGACAGTTGACTTCTGCCCCCACCTTCTTCCAGAAGTCTCAATTTATGCTCTCAGGGAATCTGTCAGTTATATGCTGCTGGGGAGAGCCATGCTCAGAGAAAGAGGACTGGGGATTGAATCTATGGACAGATCTGAGAAGAAACATTATGTTGAAAAAACACTAAAAAAAGACAATCATCTGAGGCAAGTCTTGGAGCACCCCTGTGAGGGGATGTTTGTAACCCCCTTAACGAAGTATTCTAGCTGACTTCGACTAAAAGAGAAGGAGCCATCTCTTTTTCTTCCCACTTAGTATAGTTGTTAATCTATACCTCCGCTTTCCCCTCTATGGAGATAATTTTTATATTCTAATTTAATATTCTCTTGAACCTCTTTTAGCCACTCCTCAGAATCCATACCTAGAAACTAGTTGTTCCTGATGCCTTTCTCCCCTCATCTATTTCTCAATTCTCCCCTCATCTATTTCTATAAACACAATGTGTTATATGTTGGTTACCGAGTGGGAACTAACATTACTTGAGAACTTGCTGTCAGCTAGCGCTGTGGCCAACTCAACACACGTGATCTCTGATAACCTTCTCAAGAACCTGCAAAGCAGCCATCGGGTATGTCCATTTTAAAGATGCGGCTAATGTTCATGGAGCTGAAATAATGGCCTGCTTGAAGGCGGTTCAACACACTAGGATCAGACAGACTCTGTGCTACGTGATCTGACACAGTTAGACCAAAGTCAAGCAAAAGGAAGGCTCTTCCTCCAAGGAGCAAACAGTCTAGTTGCCTTTCTGCAACATACATATTGGACAGAAGAGTCATGAAGGACTTAATTCAGGGCAGTGATGAACAGCAGGAATGTCAGCCCCTGTGGAGGAGAGTTTGAAGCATGTGGCCCTCTGAAGTCACACTGTGTGGGTGGCAACCCACATGTCACCACCATCCTCCATCCACTGCTTAAACCTTTGCACACCTCACAGCTTTGGAAGTTGTCACCTACATTATCTTATTTGATCCATACCACGTCCTTGTGAAACAGGCTGAACAAGGATTCTTTCTGAATTTTATAGACAAGGGAGCTGAGGGCAAGAAAGGTGGTATTCTATCTAAGTCAGTAAATGGCAGAGCCAGGTCCAGGCTCTGTCTATTAATGCCATACCCAATAGATTTTTTTTCTAATGCATCACGTTGCCTCCAAAGAAAGACATCTCTGGGAGGTGTTGAGTTCCAGAGGGGCTGATAAGACAGAGTTCCCCAAATGAAACTTGGCTTTTCAAGTAAGCTCTGAATTCCAGTGTTCAATGTTGGAGAACCTAGACCTTCTCAAAGTCTTGGTGACCTTCCATGGCACTTTAACTTTTTGCTTAAAGTTAATCATTGTCTCTTCCCCACGTTAATCATTGTTTGTTTCAGTGTTTCTCAAACACTTTTTTTGTCATCATCATCTCGCCCAAAGAGGTTTTTTTTAGACATTTTCCCCAATTGCCCCCTTGCTCTGAAATTTTATCTGTGTATATGCAGTATACTCTGTATTTATCTGTGCTTTATACATACAACAAGTAAGATGCTTTTGGCCCCCCTCCAGAACCAGTTTTTACTGCCTTGGTTCAATATTGCTCCCGTTGAGAGTGCAGAGTGTAACTCACAACTATGAATTCAGTAACAATATTTTTTAAAGAAGAAGGTGGAGGAGTAGGAAGGGAAGAAGGAGGAAAGAAAAGGAGAGACGGCGATAGGAAGGGAAGAGAGAAAACAAACAACAATAGAACAAGTGAACCCTGACACAAAACACTAAACTGATGGGTGTCCTCCATCTCCCAATAGCTACAGGTTTTCCTCATAGTATGCTTCCGGTAGTGGGATTTCACTTTGGACAAAGAGCGCCCGTTCTGTCTATGCAAAGCTGGGGCTCTGCTTTCTCTAATCTTGCTGTGAGCGAATCACAAGGAACAGGCCGCGGCTTAGGACAGCCTCACCTCTCAGTATCTAATTTCTAGGTACAGATTGGTTTGTTGCCTCCAACCAAACATAGTCTGTGTTTATGATGCTGGGTAGGTCTCTAAGAAGGGTGGAAACTTTCCTTGGAGGAAGTTTGATGAATTCAAAACTTTACTTGTTGATAAGCAACAGAAAGGAGAATGTGTTGGGAATTACTCCTGCTTTCCTTTCCCTCCTTTAACGCCACACCCTGCCTACCCAATAGGACAACTAGAAGCCAGAAATCACTACTAAAGATGAGAAAAGTCTGGCCTGGTAGAACAGACTTGCCCAAGAGCCAGTGACAAATCAGTGGCAAAGCGGGAATCCAGGTTCTGTCTCTGGGGACTGAGCCCTTCTCCCAGTAGAGAGAGCTCACCTCAGATGTGTCTCCGCTTGTCACTTGGCTTGTACAGCAGCAAATGAGGGCTGTTAGTGCACAGAGGAAAAAAAAAAAAAACACCCTTAAATAAATACCAGCAAATCTGTTACCGCTGAAGATGTTTGTTGAGTGTCCAGGGGGGCCAGGATGATTTAATATCGCTGATATTAAATAAGAGCTTGGGAGCTGGATAACAATCGCAACTTGTGTAGTCGCTTTCCACCCTCAGGAATTGACTGCAGATAGCAAAACGCTCAGATGTGGAAATGAGTTTTGCCATCTCGCCAAAGACCCACGTGAACAATGCGTCCTCGAGTTGGCCACCAGGCTTCGGTTCCTGCGGAAGCTGGAAGATGGTGTCAAACTTGCATGGGTGCACAGGGGTCCATGCACAGGCACACACATGTGTTCCAGCGCAGGGCAGGGGGGTGCGTTCTCCGGGGCTGCCTGACTTCAGTGATAAAGCTAAACCAATGAAGAACCAGAACAAAGTCAAACATGAATGGCCCGAGCCAGTTGCAAAGCTATGCAGGAAGCTGCGTGTGCCTTTGGTACCTCCAGACTCCACTCTGCTTACTTAACTTCTCCTTTTAGACCCGATGCTTCAGGAACTCAGATTTTTGGATATCTTCTTATCACAGAGGAAAAAGAGGGTAGCATGGCTTTGAAGTACAACAGCCCTGTTCTACTCAGCCCTTCCCTGGCTGTGTGACCTTGTTTTTCTTTGTTTGTTTTTTCTTTTTCTAAGTTTTTATCAAAAAGAAAAAGAAGAAAACCATTTATGTAATACCTACCATGGGCCAGGCAGTGTTCAAAGCATTTTACAAATAATAACTCATTTAATTCTCAATAATAACTTAATTTTCATAACAATCCTGTCTCCATTGTGTAAACAAAGGAACTGAGAATCAGTTGACATTAAGGTTTAGTAACTTGTCAAATTCACTCAGCCAGAATCTGAACCCAAGCATGGTGTCTTTAGAGTCAATGCTTGACACTCTTTACTCTGGTAAATGACTGGAACATGACCTTGGGCAACCTCCACAAACCTCAGTTTACCTATCTGTAAGATGAGGATATGGATACTTCTCTGGACAAGGAGGGATAAAGGTGTGTTGCAGGATTTAACTGAGAAAATGTTAAGGATTTAGCAGGTTGCAAGACACCTACTAAGCACAATATATAATAAACAACCCCCTGGAGGGGTGGTTGGCTTCCATAAGTGGATCAGGACAAAGGGGAGGCCTCTTCTGGGCATGCTTACGGTGAATCTGGTGGGCCTGGACTCTTAGCACAGTCCTCTGGCGAATGTCACACCTTCAGGTTAAATTGTCCTATTTTTCACTCAACACATATTTACTTTATCTCTGAACAAGAAGTGTTGTGCTAATTTGATTGAATGAGTTGACCAACATACAGAGGGTGCCAAAAAAAATGTATGCACATTTTAAGAAAGGAAAAACTATTAAAATTGTAATACTCAATATATACCGATAACAAAAGATGAATACAAGTCATGTTTGACTTCTGCAATTGCAAGAGGTGCTCAAAGTGGTTACCATCAGTGTAATTTTAATACAGTTTTTTCCTTTCTTAAAATGTGTATACATTTTTATGGCACCCTCTGTAGTTAGGACTAAAAAACCTGAGTGATATGTTACCTTTAGTTATATTTCAGTTGCAGTGCAGTTTCTCCTCTTTCCTACCATGTTTTTTTTTCTTTTTGTACCTGTATGACTTTTGAAATAGTGTGCAAAAAGTGATCAATATGAGAAACTCAGATAAAAATGATCTGGACAGCAAGCAAAGGACAGAGGCTGAATTCCAAGAAGGATCATGATTTTTAGAATAAAACACACACACACACACACACACACACACACACACACACACACACACACACCCCACACACAGACTCAGTTGCAGGGAAATATAGATTTCACCACAAATGCAATCACCGTGGAGCAACGGCAGTGAGGCCAAATCACAGAGTGCTTGGTTGTTCTGCAGCTGAGGGACAGATGACAGGATTGCCATGGCCAGCTGAAGACAGATTGCAGCATTGTTCTATTAATTGTGTGTAACTTGGCTCTTCCAGACCTTTCTGTGGCAGACCCATCCAGCTCTCACTTTGCCACCTTCTCACATTTAGCCAAGGCTGCCTACAGTATCTCTGAGACAGAGATCTCTGCCTCATAGTTTGCAATATTGAGAACCCTTAATTGAAGATGAACACACTGATGGTGAACACCTACAAATAATGCAGGATTTTTAAAGAGGGCACTTGTTTAAGGAGATACAATGCACTAGAAGATTCCATCTTTATCCTTTCTCTATTATAAGCCCTATTAACGGTTGGCAGATCTGGTCTTATACATGAGCAATGGCCTGTGTTGTTTCATTTGAGGGGTACAAGGATGGATCTCCTGTCCAAATATATAGCACCCAGCTGTTTCAGTACCTGAAATTCTAACATTGGCACAATTTCTTTACATTATTTCTCCCAGAGAACCTTTTTTAAACTGCAAAAATCTATGGGCAGAATTGTTATCATCATCCATCCATCAGTGTTCTTCTAGGATTCAGTTTTTACATTCCTGAAAGAGTTGCTGGCAAAGGAGTCCATGGCAGTGGGCTGAGCGGAAAGGGAACATTTGAGTGCTAGGGGTATTTGGAAAGAGTTGGCATCTTTTGGGGTGTCCCTGAGACATCAGAGAGGCTGTTGTAGCGAAGAAAAGAAACTCAGGCATGGGGTTGGGGTGGGGGCACAAAGGGGCAGTGGTGTGACTGTCATGCCACACTTCGTTACTGCCAGACTCGAGTTGGAGAAGGAGAAGGGTGTAGGAACAGTTGTGCAATATATTCTCCAGGGCGCCTCATGGAAGACTTTACTGACTTTTGTATTTTGAGCAGGGCCAGCCAGCCCTGTCTCATAATGACACAACAAATCAGAGAAGGAAAAGGAAGTGGTGGAGGGGGAGGGACACAGAATTTAGTATAGGCAGTTCTGGGTCTAGGTCTGGCAATAGCATTGACCTTAAGTGAGCTACTTAACCTCTTCCAAGGGGAGACTTCCTGTCTTAAAAAAAAAGGGGGGGACAAGTCTGTCTCTGCCTTTGAAACTGTTGGGATAAAGAAGAAGGAAATAGTACCCTTTGCAACAATATGGATGGAACTAGAGAACATTATGCTAAGTGAAATAAGTCAGTCAGAGAAAGACAAACATCATATGATCTCACTTATACGTGGATTCTAAGGAACTGAATGGATGGGAGAAGTGGATGGAGATAGTCTCAGAGACACAGAGGAAGAACCGAGGGTTGTTAGTTGGGAGGGGGTGGGGATGAAGGAGAAGGGGAAGGGATGAGACAATACAAATTAGTAATTGCAATATGGCCTCAGGGATAGAAAAAGACAGTCCGAGGAATATAGTCTATAATGTTGTATTTATTAGGGGGCCAGATGGACCCATGTCCTTTTGAGGAGTCCACTTCATAGTCAATGTAGAGGCCTGACCACCGCATTGTATTTCTGAAACTGATGTTGAATAATACTGTATGTCAACTATAATTATATATACATATAACCTCGGGACACGGAGTAGAGTGCGGGAACGGATTCAATGGAATTGTAATAGATAAGCATGATATCGGGGGTGGGAGGGCAGTGAATGGGGGGAGGGGGGTTGTTACCTGGTGAGGGTGAAAAAGGGTAACTATTGTATTGTTCTGTACACCTGAAACTAACAATAAAAAAAAGAAAAGAAAAGAAAAGAAACTGTTGGGAGAATTAAAACAAATAAGATAATTACTTGTAAATAGCACTTTGTAACCTGCAGA
Source organism: Hipposideros armiger (assembly GCF_001890085.2). Taxonomy (NCBI): domain Eukaryota; kingdom Metazoa; phylum Chordata; class Mammalia; order Chiroptera; family Hipposideridae; genus Hipposideros; species Hipposideros armiger. The sequence goes on along the minus strand of NW_017732259.1, from coordinate 295,468 downwards.
GTGCTCAGAAACAGTTGACAAGCACATCTATGCTTGAATATCTTTCTCACAGCATCAGGTGGAGTCAAAGGGGGCTTGCTCACTAAACACTAACCCCATCCAGCCCAGCCCCCAGCCACCATATATTTTTAAAAAGCTGCAGCCAGACTTGTGGATCTCATAGATTGCTGAGCTGTGCACACTGCGATTCTTGTGGCCCAGTGCGTCTCAACCTTGGCTGAACTTTGGAATCACCTGGGAAGCTTTAAAATATCTCCTCGCCAAAGCCACATCCAGATCAATTAAATCAGAATCTCTTAGGGAAGGACCCAGACAGCAGTATTTATTAAAGCTCCCGAGGGGTTCTAGTGCACAGCCAGGGCTGAGAAGCATTCTCCTTGCTAAGCAAGAGAAAGAAGGAGGCAACTAAACAATGGATTATTTTTTCTCATAATGTGTGTGTATGTGTGGTGGGGGCGGGGGGGGGATGACTTTCCATCATTACATTAAGCAGAAGGAAATAGCCAACCTGTTAGATCAGAATAAAGAAAGACATGACTACAAAGGGCGGAGGAGTCGAGTTGGTGTATTACAGCTACTTTTGGTGATTATTTGAGCAATATAAAGCACAAATCTTGAAACTCCCTCTCCTGCTCTTTCTCCTTTTTCCCTCTCTTCCCCTCTTCCCCACCTCCTCCCACATTGCCTTTCCACCCCCACCCCCCCAATAGCTCCCCCTCTTTCCTTTCCTCTCCCCTCTTCTCATTTTACAAAAGGGCTCTGAACTCCTAATATTAATTATAACCACTTACTCACAATGTAGTAAGTTATTTTTGGAGTCCTGTACAAACATTTTTCTGCACTTCTTTTCTGCCCCCACCCCCACCGCCACCCCCACCCCAGTGGCATTCATCAGCTTTTTTTTACTGTGCCTCCTTCATAGCACATCCCTATGTCTGCGGTCTCACGTGTGGGTGAGTGTGAGTGAGCGTATCCTCTCTAGGATTTCCTTTCATCTCTTCCTGTACATTCTAAAAACCCTATTTCCCACCCACACATGCCTGAGCTTTCTTATCTTTTTCCCAGCATGCCTATCTCTTCTCTGAAGCCCTGTCTCTCTCTGATTTTTTTTTTAAATCTACCTTTTCTCATTCATTTGCAGGCAAGCCTGATTAATCAGAATTCCTGGGGAATGGGAGTGTTGGGGAATTTTAACTTTCTGGATAAGTGACCCTAGCTTGAAAACCACGTTTGTTTTGTGTTTTACTGTTGGGAAAGACGGTAACGTATTTTCCCCAGACGGGAAGGGTTCCTAGGGAATATCTGGATGAACCTCCTCCAGGCAGACAGACAGAGGCTCACTGCGGTGAAATGTTCACCACATGAATCTAAGGTGAGTGAGTAATAGCATCGTGTTTAAAGACCACATCTTCTCAGTTCTGGACCCTGAACCCCCAGAGCACACACTTGACCTGGCCTGCAGAAGAAAGAGTTGTGATTAACTAGGACCAGTCCAATGTGAATTGCCTTTTTTGTTTTTGGTTTTTTTTTAAAGTGAACTCTTCAGTTGCCCATAATGCCATATGCCCATGGACTTCACTCATTGGTATTGTTTGTCTGGCCCCAAATACATTTCAGTTCATGATGTCTGAATCTCTAGACCAGCGGTTCTCAACCTGTGGGTCGCGACCCCTTTGGGGGTCGAACGACCCTTTCACAGGTGTCACCTAAGACCATCGGAAAACAAAAAGATATTTACATTACGATTCATAACAGTAGCAAATGTACAGTTATAGAGTAGCAATGAAAATAATTTTATGGTTGGGGGTCACCACAACGTGAGGAACTGTTTTAAGGGTCGCGGCATTAGGAAGGTTGAGAACCGCTGCTCTAGACCATCGTGCTTCTAAGGTCTGAGATCACTTCCCTGAGTAATATGTCCACACTACTCACTAGACCAGGGGTCGATCAACATTTGGGACCGAAAATCCGCCAGGGGTCAGCAAACTGCGGCTTGCGAACTGTGGCTCTGAGGTAAAATTGAAAATGAAAATAAAACTATCATAGTTTCATTTATAAAATTTTTAAAGGATATTATTCACATAATGGTGATTATATAAAAATAAATTTATGGCTCTCGAATAATTTTTAAATTGTTGCGAGGGACAGGATTGGCTCTTCCAGGGGTCGGCAAACTTTTGAGACAGAACGTACCCAAAGAGCCGCATGTGCTCGTGAGCCACAGTTTGTCGACCCCTGCACTAGACTAAGCACATTGATTTTTTTTTTTTAATGAAAACCCATTCCCACCTCCAAGTTCCAGGCTTGGTTGGAGAAGCAGAAAGCCCAGGAAGGTGGACTGAGTTTGTTCAGACTGCAGAACACTTCCTGAAAGGAATATCAAGTGTTTCATTTTCCTTCTTGTTAATGAAATATCCACTGTTAACTTTTTTCTTTTTCTGTTTCTTAAATGAGGTATTGCTAAGGAAAAAAAAAAGTGGGTCAGTTAAGGGTTCTGACAAGTTTTGTCCCAGTTAATTTAAGTTTTGCCATATGTTCTTTAAGAAGCATGTGCTCGCTACAGGTCCGCTTGCTGATTAGCATCCAACCTGAGGGTTTTTAATTTAGACTCCCAGCTCTCTGGCAAGAGAGAAGATTAAAAGAGAATCCATCTAAGTGAACCAAAGCCTGACTCTTCAGAAAGGCCACTTCCAGCAGAGCTGGGGCACAGCATGGTGGTTTAGACAGCCTCCTTACTTTATACCATGGAGCAGAGTTTCTCAACCTCAGCACTCGATGTGTAGGACCAAACCATTTGTTGTTGAGGAGGGCTTTCTTCACATTGTAGGATGTTTAGAAGGCTCCCCGAACTCTACCCTCTAGGTACCAGTAGCACCACCCGCACATGAAAATCAAAAATGTTTCCACGTACTACCAGTTGTTGATTGGGTAGCATATTTGTCCCTGGTTGGGAACCACTGCCATAGAGACATAGCCTGTCTAATAGCCAAGAAAGAAATGTGAATAAATCCCCAACAACAATATATGGTTGCCCATACTTTACTTTCTCTGAGTCAAAAACCCTCTGGTTAGAGGTTGGGGTAGATGATTACTTGGCCATGTCTTCTCCTGGAAGCCGGGGAGAGGTCTCCTCTGTGGCCAGAGACCCACATTACCCGATTACCAGAGGCCAGAGCAAACAAAGTCATGAGCATTCCAGGATTTGAGTATTCCACGGGAGTCATCCACCAAGATCATGGTGAGCATGCTCCTTGTGGCCAGGCTGGTCAGAGGCTCTGTTCTGGGTAAAAGACTCGAGGAGCAACTGTTCAAGGAAATAACAAACAGGGTATAGTGAAAAGGGCACCGACCCAAATACCAGTGCTCCCAATTACTAGCTGTGTGACTTTGCACAAAGAATTTGACCTTTATAGGCCTCGGTTTTCTCATGTAAAGATAAGCTTCCTAGGAATTCGCTCACATATTGCAATCAATGTAAAGGCTCCCATACCAAGGAACCACTCAATAAATGTATTTCCTCCATCTCATTTACATCTCTGACTGAACCTTAAGGGTGTAATAGCCATGCCCTTTTCTTTGAGCAGAAAACCAAAGACCTTCAGAAATTGTGTCCAACTGAGGCAGGCCAGGAGACAGTGCCCAGTCAGGAGTAAGAATTTTTCCTCCTGGATCCCTGGGAAAAAATCAAAGTAGAGCATTTTTTAATGCAAAATAATAATAATTTCCTAACCCTGAGGTGGAACTCATTAGTTAGGTGCATACTCTCAAAACAATGCCTCGCCATCTCCTGGCTCTTACCACTAGGTAGCAGGGGTGTACTCTCCTATGGCATGAGGAGTACAGAAGAGTCCCAGCCTGCAAAACACCTACCAACTCATTAAATACCATCAGCCCACTCAGTCCTTTATACCTTAATAGTGACTGATTATATCAGGTCCTTTCCTAAGTAAAAGTTTGCCCATGGAAGAACAAAGTAAGAGATTAATTAATGGTGGAGGGTAGTTATATAATGGGATCAGGTGTGTGTGTGTGTGTGTGAGAGAGAGAGAGAGAGAGAGAGAGAGAGAGAGAGAGAGGGGAGAGAGAAAGAGAGAGAGGAGAGACGGCGGGCGGGGTGCCAAAAATGTATACACATTTTAAAAAAGGGAAATCTGTATTAAAATTACACTGAAGGTAACCACTTTGAGTACCTGTTGTAATTACAGAAGTCAAATGTGACTTGTATTCATCTTTTGTTATCGGTATATATTATTGCAATTTGAATACAGTTTTTTCCTTTCTTAAAATGTGTATACATTTTTTGGCACCCTCTGTGTGTGTGTGTGTGTGTGTGTGTGTGTGTGTGTGTGTGTGTAATCCTCAACATCTCTCAAAATATATTTTAGGAGCCTGTTTAACAGTTGTATTCCAGCCAACAACTTGTTATTTGACATTTCATTAGTGTCAAACTCAAATCAACCAGCACAACATCTAGAGGAGAAAAGTGATGCTTATTTTGACTACCCTGAAATATTATCATACCCATTCTCCAAAGTAGATATAAAGTCTGGTCTTTCAATAATGTACTCTGTGAGAGGGGCATCTGATGCCTTTCATTTTTCCACAGTGTGTGATCCATCTGCACCTTCTTCTACATGGCAGGTAGAATGGGCACCAAACTTGCTGACAAGTCGATTGATATAACCCAAAAACACAGGCAGCCTGAAGCCCTCCGGTGACCTGTGTGCACTTGCTTAGGAAACTTAAGAGGAATAACAAGTGGCGTTTGCCCCACTAATTGCTTACACATAATCATTAATGTGTTGTTGATGCTAAGTCATACCAAATGTCTGCCTTCCTGCGTGCAGGGAGGAAAGCTAAGGCACTAATAGACTTTGAGGAGCTCGGGAGAATGTGCAAAACAGATTTTAAAAAGTTTCCTTGTACTGGAATAACCTTTTCTTTGTGATGGCAACTTTTTAGTCCTGGGAGCCTGGTGTGTGGATGGGACTGGTGGTCTCAATTATCAAAGCTAAAATCTGAGTGTCAGGGGCTGCCTTTTCATCCAGTAAAGGCCAAAGGATGGGTTTCATTTAACCTGCTCCCTCTGAGGCAACTTAAAAAACAGCCAAGGCTAAGACTGGGGTGAGAGTGTCATTTGTCATCGTAAAAGACTTTTGTTCTCTAGAAATATTCGAAAACCCTGTATAGCATGGCTGTACTTTGTTGGGAAGGTACTGCAAATGGAGGGTTAATGCATCACAATGCCCGGGAAGAGACGTGAACTGTGGCCTTAAATTCTTCTCAGATAGCACAGGATAATGAGATTAGCACCCTCTGTGGGAACAACAAAAAAGCGCTATCCCTTTAAAAATTAGATTCTCTTTTAAATGCTTAGTTGTTTGCTTAGAGGGGTCAGAGCAAGTTTCTTGAAGCTTCAAGATTAATTAATTTGAGGAAGAAAAGATTTCAAGTATCACAAAACCTTATTTAAAGCTACCGCTTTCCCCTAGTCTGGGCTTCCCCCTCCCCCTGCCGTTTCCCAAACCAAGAGTCACAGAAGCATGAAATAATGTGAGCCAAACACCTCTGCGTGTGGAAGAAACGTATTTGCTTGCCTGCAAAGACACACAATGCAGAGACCTAGAGACATACACACACAAAGTCAGAACACGGCTTGCGCTGGCCATCATTTGTTCAGGTCACAGATAGCAGATTCCTCTTTACAGATATTTCATTGGATTTACATGGACTTACTTGGACTTAAGATCTTCGACCTGTGTGGTGTCTCGTCATATTGGGGGGTGGGGGTAGCAGCAGCATACAACAAAGCATGATTATTTTCTCATCGACTACATTGAAAAAAGAAGAATGGGGGGGTGGGGCGGTGGGAAGCCTTGGGATAGGAGATGAGTTGTAGTTTCCAGTATCCCTATTTCTAGTGGGTAGGGGGGAACCCGTGGTTCTGCTGTTGCCAGGAAGGCTTTGCTTCTAGAAGCTTTCCCTGTAAGCACACCAGCACAACCCTTAGTGCACCAAGCCAGAGCAGTTTTTGGTCCTGGATTCTAGTAACCTTCCTACGAGGAGATTGAATCAATGGAATCTAAGGAGATTCCCTTCAATTGCCACAATTTGGGGATTTTTTTTTCCCAAACAATGTATGTGGTCTTCTGGAGGAGGCTTCTTTAGTAGGGTTTAATTTTAGATGTGAGACGCATCCCCCTTGTCCCTGCCACCCCTGCCCTCAGAGTGAGTGATGTAGTATTTCAAACAGCACCCCCAAATGATCAATCATACTTAGATTAAATCCAAACCCCCTCCTCAAACGTTCTCAAACCTCTCCTGTAGAATATTACCAGTTTAAATGGGTGTTATATTCATGGTACGTGTCATAATGTCATGTTTTAATTATAAACAAAGCAAGATGAAGTTTCCTAAGCTGGTGTGTGTGTGTGTGTGTGTGTGTGNGAGAGAGAGAGAGAGAGAGAGAGAGAGAGAGAGAGAGAGAGAGAGAGACTATCTTCCAAAGCTTAATATCTTAGAGTTATTTGCAAAAATATTTCTCTTGAAAGGGCCTTTTAGAAGGAGTATTATTAGGCATATGGGTTTCTCCATAGGTAGAAATCTACTACCAGTCCTCAGCTTAAGTAAATCTCCTGGTGATACCCTTCTGCATATCAAACAGCTGAGTGAGCCTCTTTCCGTAGGTGGCTGGGGGCATTTGCATTTTGGGAGATGGGGGCGTGTTGTTTTATCACCCCCATCCCTCTTCCTGCTATTTGGACTTCTCTCTTCAAAAAGAGAAATAACACAGAAAGAAGCCAGTCTGTAGGGTCATTCAGAGGATGAGCACCTGACTTTGAGAAGACTTCTGGACATGGACACCATTGGCTCATTGTTCACCATCAGCCAGCCATGACAGTTGATTTCAGTCATACATTTGTTTAAATTGTTAGTGAGTGAAAGACCCCTCCCATCCAAAACACATACACTTCCTCCTTCCCCACCCACCAACTGATACTACTCACCAATGTAGATCAGTAAACAACCTAAATGTCAATGATGGACCTGAAAACCTACAAAGGGTAGGAAGGGGCAATCATTGATCCCAATACACACAAAAAGGAAAACACAGGGAGAGCAGGCATTACACCAAAAGGCAATCTGACAGGAGGCAGCTTTTCTGCCCTGGGTTAACAAATGAACCCCATCTCAGGAATATTGGAACACAGGATCAAATGATGATCTGCTCCACGGCCCCCCCTTCCACCACCACCCCAGCCCACACATACTGCTTCTGCATCAAGCGAACCCCCTAAAATCTCCTGCTACAAGGCATTACCCAGAAGGCATTCATCGCCAGGCAGGATTTTTCGGACTGTCCCCTGTAGTAACTAGGAGTGTGCTGTCACTGCTGAGAGCTCAAGCTTGCTGCAGTCTTAGCAATGTACTCCTGAAAGCACAGCTTTTGTCCCCAAACCTTGGGATTCAGCCTCCTTCTCCTCAGCCAGACCATACAGAGCATCAGCTGGGGGGCTCTCTTTCAGGGAAGAGTAGTGAGAAGGGTACAGAGGCTTAACAAGCCTGGTGACTCAAAGGCAGAGGAGAATTATGAACCAGGGAATGTCAGGGGTGAGATTTTTTTAATTGATTTGAAAAATGGTTATATTAAGTGCAAATATGTTTCTTGTTAATAGGACAAACTGTCTGGCACTGCCTTGTAAAAGCCATTTGCAATGATCTCTGCCTTAAAGGCTGAGCGTTGACGCTCAGTCCTCAGTTCACTTGCTTTCAAAGTGGTTAGATTGCACAGTATCACCTAAAAATAATATTAAGTGTCTTGTTTTTTTAGTCCTTAATCATGTGAAGTAAATCAACCCGATGAGCTCTGTTTGCCCTTTTTATAATTTCAGATGGAGTCTGCATACTTTGCTCCTTAATTTTTGGATCTCCCCTCTGGACACTGGCCACCCCTCCCCCAACACACACACACACACACACACACACACACACACACACACAGAGGGAAGGAAATGTTAACTGTTGCTTCTCTTTAACACAGGTAACAATTCATTTAGGTTACACCAGTCTGTAAAAACTGTAAGTGCTATTTTATTTTAAACATTTTAGTTTACAAAAAAAAAAAATCAATGATTGGTACCTTTTTACACTCTCAGATTCCTGAATATGGACAGATCTTCAAAGGGAGGAAGGAGTTGTCATATGAAATTTAAGATAGAGTGTCCTGAAGGTTGTGGGGTGGGTTTTTTGTTGTGTTTTATTTCTTTTTGTTTGTTTGTTTTTAAGACACAATAAAGCTAAAATGTCAAGTCTCTGGGAGCGATCCCCTTACAGTTTCAGTCAAGGAGCATATCAGAGCACAGACAAGGAGACCCCAGCCTGGCGCTCGCCGGCCCGCCCCGGCTGCCCAGGCGTATTTGGTAGCGCACGGGTTGAGAGCCACTGGGATGTTCACACCTCGCATTCCCTTGCGGGCTGCTGGTGGCAGGTACACGAGCCATACTCGTTGATGATCACCAGGGCTCCCTCAATGTGATTGGGTTTGTAATCAACGTAGTATTCCTGGGCAGACATGGCAGCCATCTGATGCATGGTCTGTTTCTGCTTTTGCTTCCTGCGCTGCGTGACAAAGCACTGTCTGAGCTGCCTGAGGCTAGCTGGGAAACACTTCCAGGAGACATAGAGCACCAGGACCACGATGAGGAAGGAGAAAATGAGGGCCATGGTGCCTGTGACCACCTTGTGGATCTGCACGGCGTTCTCGGCGTGCTCGCCGCTGGGGAGGGCCACAGTCGCCGGCTCCGGCGTGCCGTCGAGCTGCCCCTCCCTGCCGTCAGCTAGCGTTGTGGCCGGGCTGGCGGGGGGCCCCAGGTCACTGCGGTTGGTCACTGTCGAGAGCAGATGGTCGCTGGTGGGCTCGGCCCCATCCTCGCACAGGTGGAAGGCGTACACGGCATCCAGGACGTCCTCGCCCTGCGCGTACTCGGGGCTGGCGCACTGCAAGTTGCCATCGTAGCGCCCCTGGAAGTTGCTGAGCCACGAGGCCAGGGCGCACACGTTGCGCCCGCAGTCCCATAGGTTCCCAGTTAGGGTGATGCTCGTCAGCGACTTCCAGGAGTTGAGGATCCGGGGCTCGATGTAGGTGAGGCGGTTGGAGTCCAGCTGCAGGGACTGCAGGTGCGGCACGGTCTCGAACACATGGGGCTCCATGTACTCGATCTCGTTGCCCGACAGGTCCATTTTCTCCAGGTTCCAAACCCAGTCCAGCGAGCTGACCACAATGGCTACCTTGTTCCTCCTCAGGCACAGCGAGTGCAGGGAGATGAGGCGCGGGAAGTGGGCGAAGTTCACCTTGACCAAGTCATTGTGCTCCAGGTGCAGCTCGGTGAGCTTGAACAAGCCGGCGAAGGAGTTGCGCGCCAGACTCTTGAGCTGATTGTATCCGATGTCAAGAAACTTGAGGCTGCGGCAGTCCTGGAAGATACGCACGGGCACGAACTGGATGGCGTTGGCCCGCATGTGCAGCGTGGTGAGCTTCCGCAGCCCGTGGAAGAGGTCCGGCGCCAGCGCCTGCAGCTTGTTGTAGGAGAGGTCCACGCTGCGCAGGTTGGGCATGGGCCGGAAGGTGGTGTTGGCCAGCTGGGTGATCTGGTTGGAACTCAGTGTGAGTTCCTTAACTCGGCGCAGTTTCTGAAAGGCGTCCCCCTGCACGGAGCAGATGTGATTGTGATCCAGATAGAGCCACGTGAGCTGCATTAACCCCGTGAACTGGCCGGCGCGCAGCTCCGAGAGGCTGTTGTAGCGCAGGGACAAGCCCAGCAGGCCGGACAGATTGTGGGGCGCCTCGGTGAGGTTGAGCGCCTCGCAGTACAGCAGCCGCCCCTCGCACCGGCACAGCTGCGGGCACCCGCTGGGGGCGGCGGGCAGCATCTGAAAGCAGGCCCCCAGCAGACACAAGACCACCCCCGAGGGCCTCCTCAGCAGCCAGTATAGACAGAGACCGAGCAGCAGGAAATCCATTAGCGAGAATCTTTCCAGAGAGGCTGGAGAATGTCCATTGGAAGCGCTCGGTCAGAAATCTACATCATATTTTATTCCGAGGGAGAGGGAGCGGGGGAGGGGGAGAAAAGGGCAAAAATCAAATAAATACATTGACATCAAGAAGGAGCCCCCCTCCCCAAAAGCCACACGTTCACCTCTAAGCATGCAGAAAGCTGGGCAGCATAGAAAGTTCACAGCCACGGAAAGATCAAAGAGATGGTGATTTGGTCCATGTTAGATGCTGCAGCAAAGAAAAGGGAAGAAAAAAAAAATCTTCGGGAAAGAATTTAATTAAAAAGTGTCTTACCCACCCTTTTCCAGAGAGTGACAACCTCCATTCAGCTGCTCCCTTTGTGTGCAGGCTAATTATATGCAGGGCGAGAGAAGACCCCTCTGTGTTTCCGAGGCAGCCCCGGTCCGCGGCCAGCGGATCTGGCAGGCGCACAATGTCTCACTTTGCTTCTCGGCTTGGGGCTGCAAGGGCGGCTGGCGAAGCGGGGAGGCGACTTCTAGGACCCGCAAGTTTCCCAACTACGTGCCGGAGCCCGGGCTTCGCCTTCCTGCCAAGGTCCTTTCCCTCTGCAGTTCGGACTGTGACGTGGTGGTGGGGGAAAAAAACTCCAAACTCGGGGCTCGCGACTCCCCAGGATTTCACAGTCTGGTTAATGTCCGTCATTGGAAAGGACCGCTGACCGGCGCCACCTTTGAGTCCGCGGAGACCACCTGCCATTCGCGCCCGGGGCGGCTGCGGAGAGCGGGCTCGCTCATGCTTTGCGGGCGGAGGGCGGCGGGGAGGCGCGGGCGGCGGTGCGGGGAGCGGGGAGCGGCGCCCGGGCTCCTATGCCTTCGCCAGGCGGTGTGCGGCGCGAGCTTGCACAGGCACCTACTGCTCACTGAGTGTCGTAAGCTGCTCGCGATTGTGCGTCTTCCCGGAGCACCTCAGACATGGGCAGATTGAAAAGGGGTGGGCATAAAACCAACATTTTACCGAACCGCTAAAGTAATATATGTTCTTTGATGAAATGGAAAACACTTGCAGCGTGTCTGTCCATATTTTAGAAAAAGGGGAGAGGGGACGAAGGTGTGGGGTATCATCATCGACAGCAAGCTGTTTCCAAGTGGGAAATTGAACTATTCTCTTCTCTCCCCCATCTCTTTTGGGGATGTCCCTCCTCCCCCTTGAAAGCGGTCTACGTGTAAGGGGTACGTAGGGATCTGTAGAGAAATCAGCGTTTGGTCCTTTGCGTCGGAAAAGCAACTTGAGAGATGATAGAGGGGGGCAATGATTGCGGGGGCTTCGCTAAGATTTTTTTTTCCTGGTGGGTGCTGGAGTTCTGCAGCCAGCCAGTCCTTTTAGGGTGGTGGATGGGGGGATGCTTCCCAAACCAGGCGGATGGGAAGCCATCCCGGTCCCAGTGGCGTGAGACCCAGTGTGGCAGAAACAGAAACGTATGTCTGTGTACAAGGAGTCTTGCCTGAGATTCCGATGGGGCTTCCCCAGTCTCCATGGATGTCTCTGGGTTCTGTGGTGGATTAAGGAAGGATTATGCTGTATGGCGCTGAGGCAGCGGGCTGATCCTGACATGCTCCCGTTGGTGATTACAGTGCCCTGTGCTATATATACCCCATTCCAGGAGAATGTGCTAGAGAATGAGCAGAGAAGGGGTTGTTTAAACCATAATGATGTCTAACTCTCTCCATACACACGCCCCTAACTAAACTTTGAGACTGTTACTAAATTGTGTCTTGTAAGTATGAAAAGAAATCTTTGCCTGATTATTTTCATTCACAATATTAATAGGTCCTTAAAACGACTCTCTCTCTCTCTCTCTCTCTCTCTCTCTCTCTCTCTCTCTCTCTCTCTCTCTCCCCCCCCCCAACTGGCCTAAAGAGGGTCTGCATTGCTATTGTCAGGGACCTGTTGGTCATCTGTTAAAAAAAATCATCAAAGATGGCTGAAAAGCCCTGCTGGAAGTGAGTGTGGGCAAGCCTACCTTCTTAGCAGTGAGGCCCAAGGAGGTGATAGGGAGAATCTAACGTCACTCATCAAAAGTGACTCTCCAGCTTGTCTCTGAATCCCCAGCAATTTGTCTCAGGAACTGAAAAAATGTGGGCATTATCTATAGTGATGCTCACTTTGGTAAGAATGAGGGTAATTACCAAAGCTCCCAGGTTGCGTCAACTTCGTGCAAGCAACTGGCTTGATCCCTTGCATCCAAGCTGAAGATATTAAGCAGTGGAATGACAGCCACCAAAGACTGGTGGTACTTTTCAGGAAAAGTCCTGTGAACAGGTGTGTGAATCATTCCATTCTGTATTTATTTGAACTTTGCCCTGGTCATTCATCTCTGAGATGCATCATTTCATTGGAAGGAAGCAAACCTGAAATATCCCAGACATCACATGTCTGAGGAGCTAGAAGAGACAGTAGAAGATCAAACAATTTTACACGTGACAAAACAGAGGCACGGAGACATCATGTGATTATCTAAGGTCTCACAGCTTGTCACGGGCACAGATTTTTTTTTTGGAGGGGGGGGGGCTGTCCCACACCAAAGTGGTCTTCTTTCTTAGCCATTCTTAATGGGTACCTCACCATCACTCTTGCCTCCTACCTAACTCCAGACTGGGCCCCCTGTAGGTTCTGTCCTGGCACCTCCAAGTTGCTGCAGAACACTTTAACTGACAAACAACTCCACCATCAAGTGTGTTCACCTCTTGCCAAGACAATTATTCCTGACAGCAGGCGGGCTGATTGAGCCATAAACTCTAAAAGGGGGCAGGCACGGGTAAACAGGGGCCAACCATTCAGCAAATGCTGTGAGTGCAGGTCACCCAGTCCCCATGGCTGCTAGCTAGAAAATCCTCCCAAAGCCGGCAGCTTGGCAGAGTGGTGATAGAGCCTGCCAAATGGGCATGAACAGGTCCCACTTGGATGTCACTTGATTTGTAGAGCTGGTACAGAGAGGCAAGGAAGAGTTGAGTGTTAGCAAGAAAGAAACAGAATAAAATTAAAATCACTGCACTCCTATGTAAGTCGTCTTCTAAGTATGCTACCCGACATGTAGAGGAGGTGTCTAATTTATATACATACTGCTTTTCAGATTATTGTCCTGCAAATTATTTCACTTGAAGGGCATCTTTAAGCCTTTCTCACCTCTAATGTGGCAAGTTTGCATCTTTTCTACAGTTTTAAACCCCCTGGCAGAACTGTATACATTAACAGATTGAAATGAGCTTTATTGAAACTTAGCTATTCTAAGTCATCTAAGTTGCAGAATCCCAATTTATTATGTATTTAAAGCATACCAGCATTGATTAAATCAATGCAAATTAGGTTAAATAAGAACAACGTGAATCAAGTGTTTCAGCAAAGTTGAGTGGAGAAACGACAACTTTTGAGTCACCACAGCAAGCTGATATGGCTGTTTTTCACAAGTTTTAATTTCATGCTTCTTAGGGTCCAATACACAAAAAAGTAAAAAAGAAAAAAGAAAAGAACTCACCTAAATAGTTCTCTATTTCCTCATGTTTGATCTTTCACATTTCTCTGCATGTCCTGTGAGGACATCTGAGTCACCAGGTTATAATTAACGTGACTGTTGTGTACTTGATCAATCTCTTCTTTTAGATCAACTGCAGGTTTCTGTTGGCAGTTGTTCTTCCTTCAGTGGTGGACGCTGATGAGGGATGCTTTACAGGCTTTGAGACCACACTTCCCATTTTCCATGTTTGTATGGAGCAGGAGCTTGAGCCTGCCTGGCTGAACCACCATAGTAGTTGGGCGTCGAGAAAACTACCCCAAGCTATCAATCCAACATGTGATTGGGGACTGGGGTGAAAAAGGATAAAAATCCTGAAAATGTGGATTCAGCACATGGGAAAGGGACTCAGGGGTACATCAAGTGTGAATCTGATTGTCAAAACACCATCTGGAACTCTGAAGTGGAGTGTGGGAATGGAGTCAATGGAATTCTAATAGATAAGTATGCTATTGGGGGTGGGAGGGCAGGAGATGGGGGAGGGGGGTTGTTTCTTTTGAGGGGTGAAAAGGATAACGATCTCATTGTTCCGTACACCTGAAACTAATAAATAAATAAATAAATAAATAAATAAATAGCTTTTTGCCTTAAAAACAAACAAACAAACAAAAAAACACCATCCGGAACTCAAAGGAGGTGGACGAGCAAGCTTGGTGTAGCTGGAGAGGCCAGACTGTATAGCCTGGAGGAGGAAAAGGTCATTAAGTCCTTCTTTTTGAAAACTTAACCTTTGCATAATAAACGGCCTTGTTTCTTCTTGGTACGTCATGTTGTGATGGAAGAGGTGGGTGGTGATCACATATTATCTTTTTTTTGGATCTATCTTAACACTCCCATTTGGAGTCAACTGAGTCCACCTCCGATTTGTTCATTTTAGTTAAAATAATGTGTGCACCAACAGGTGCAAGTGAAAAAAGTCAAAAATGAGCACACATTCTGGGGATTGGCTTTCCCTTAGTTGTCTTTAGAAGTGTTCAAGGAAAGAGAAATCTGAGTCGTGATTTTAATGTTCTGTCATCGCTTGCCCCAGCATGGACCTTACTCTTTATGTTGCTGTCTTTAATTTTTAGTGGCAATGAACCATGGCTTTTCTTTAAAATGAAGCATTTAGAAGAAGAAGAGGAGCGTGGCAGTCCTGATTTCAAAAGGATAGAATGAACTCTTTTGTTTCTGTGGGCACACAGTATACAGCAGGCGTTTACATAGCGCCTTTGAAGATGCTTGTGGAGACGAAGGATGAGGGCCTTGAGGCTTCCCTTGGGAGATTTACTTAGGAAAAACAAGTTTAAAAGGGAAGCTTATTCTTTTTATTAAACTTTATCCTCCTCTTAAAACAAGGTAGTACTATGGAGAGCTCTGAGGAAGTACCTATCATGTGCAACACATGACATGAGTAGTGGGAGTAAACCAAAGAAGTGGCCTGACTTGGTGCTTTCCTCTGGGAACTGTAGGTCAGAAGGTGAATCAAGACACTGGGGACTTCGCTGATCATCCTTATTTATATATTGTTCCGTGCTTGAGAGTAAATGTCTCTAGAACATATAAATGAGAAGAGCTGACAGACAGGTAAAATGGAACCAGTGTTAAAAGGCATCTTTGAAGGAAATAAAGTTTAGGAAGTAGTTTTAAGAACTCAAGATGTAGGTGCCCTGATACAAGGGATGGGCATCGTGAAAGCTTAAGTACAAGTGTGGGAACTAGAATGCTTGTCATGATGAGCAGATGAATCCCCTTGTATGGGGCTGGAGGGCGAGGAGGTAGGTGGGGACAGAGGGAATCTCTATGTAGGGGAGAGGACTGATGGTAAAGGGCTTCCAGGCTGCCTTGAAACTTTTAGCTTGCCATATGCTTGTAGTCTCTAAGGCGCAACACCTTAGAGGTATCTTTGACTCTTTTAATACGTACATGATATAGTGCAGGAGGTGTGCCCTGCTCTCCTGGGCCCCTCTCAGTGTTATAATGTTCTGATCATGTCGTATCATACCTAACTGCTCTACATACTCTCTCCGTTTGTGCTTACCTTCATCCTAGCTCTCCTTCAAGGTCAATGTCAGATTCCCTCTGTGACTTCTGAGTCCTCTTCTCGCCCCCATGTAAAGTGACCTCTTATTCTTCTCAACTCCAGTAGCAGCTTAGCTTTACCGATCATGACCCTGGTACTACTCACTTTATATGAGTGTGACAGTAATTTCTACTTACAGTGTTTTGGAAATCGATGGGACATTGAACATTTTGGAGACTAAAAGTAAAAAGATCTCAATTAGAGTTCCTGCTTTGCCATTTTCTATCAGTTTGATTTTCTAGAGGTCACCCCATTGTCAGTAAATAGGGCTAAAGGTGGCTATTTTCAAGGATGCATGGGGGAAGTCAATGAGATCATGTATATTAGAGTATTGCAGCTGAAAAGTGTAAGCCTGGGACTAGCAGCCTTGGAGCATGTTAGAAATGCAGGATCTTAGGGGTCTCCCTAGACCAGCGGTTCTCAACCTTCCTAATGCCGCAACCCCTTAAAACAGTTCCTCATGTTGTGGTGACCCCCAACCATAAAATTACTTTCGTTGCTACTCTATAACTGTAATTTTGCTACTGTTATGAATCGTAATGTAAATATCTTTTTGTTTTCCGATGGTCTTAGGCGACCTCCATGAAAGGGTCATTCGACCCCCAAAGGGGTCGCAACCTACAGGTTGAAAACCGCTGCTCTAGACCCATTGAATGAAATCTGCACTTTACCATTAGTACTAGTTTAATATTAAATCTCAAGAAGCATTCTATGGAAGCATTCACAAATTCTAACCCTAAAATATAACCCAGGTGTCACTCATTTCCTAGTTTTATAACTGACAAATTGGAGGGCCAGAAATGTTAAGTGATTGCCAAGCATTAGTGGTAGAATCCGGACAAAAACACCATACTTTCTCTCTCCTATTAGATTTCAAACATAGAATGTAAAGTCACTGTCTATCACACTACCTAGCACTTAGTAGGGCTCTTAAAATTGGTTTCCTCATTACATAGAACTCTTGTTTGTGCAAGCTTTAGGCATCTCCTGGCTTATGTTACTCCTCAGTTTTCTTATTACTGCCAATCTGTATGTATTTTTCATGGATATTAAAGTTTTATCTTTCTATTGGAGAAAAATAGAAAAAAAACAGGAAAAATAAAACTTAAATGAATATTAAGTCACCTAAAATTCAACCATCCAGAGAAAAAACATGAAGTCTTGGATATGTATTTTTTAGAATGTCTATTTCATATATATTTTCTAAATGTATGATAACATTGTGCATATTACTTTGTAACTATTTTTTTCACTGTTGATATTTTTCCATATCAAGAATACAAATGGATAGTTTCTGCAATGGCTGCACACCATTCTATTTTATTTATTTTATCCATTCACTCTTGTTTACTAATTAGGTTCTTTCTGTTTCTTAGGCATTATAAAATGGCTATGATGAGCATCCTGATAAACATACTACTATAGACTGAATGTGTGTGTCCCCCCCAAGATTCATATGTTGAAACCTAATACCCAATGTGATGATTTTCCAAGGTGGAAGGTTATTAGGTGGTGAGAATGGAGCCCTCAAGAATTGTTTTAGTGTCCTTATAAAAGAGACCCTCAGAGAGCTCTTTGACCGTTTCTGACATGTGAGGACACAATGAGATGAAGGCTATCTATGAACTAGAAAACACGTCCTCACCAGACACCACCACATCTGCAAGCACCTTGATTTTAGACTTGCAACGTCCAAAACTGTGTGGAATAAAATGTCTGTTGTTTAAGCCACTCAGTCTATGGTAGTTTGTTGCAGCAGCTTAAATGGACTGGGACATAGACTTTTGTACATTTGGGCAACTGTGTTCCTCCATTTCAATTCTAGAAGTGGAATTGGTATTCAAAGGTTGGGGACTTTTAAAAGACTTTCAATATATAATACCAGATCACCCTCCTAAAGGGCATTTGACTCTCAGTAACTCTTTGCTGCTTTCTTTCCTTGAGAAACTCCACCACACCACAAATAGAAACATGCTGGTCCTCTCTCCTTCGTCTGGCGGGGGCACCGACTGAGACCCCTGCCTGAACCGGTTCTTGGTACTTTGGAACCACCCTTCCTTCCTGTTCTCATTTCCTTACTCCTTCCTGTAGAGGCTGTTCCCACTTCAGATGGAGGGTTGGTCTTCCGGGTCTTCAGTGTTTTTTTCTGGGAGCTCATGAGCATTTCATTCCTGCATCTTATGGAGTGGCTGGCCCCCTACATTGCTTTCAGAGTGTTAATGATGGCAAATAATTTAATGCAGTGTTACTTAAGATGTTCTGTGTTGGTAACAATGTTTAAATATATTTGTGAAATGCACTGGACTCTGCTCTGTTCTTTGAGAGTCACAATACAGTGTTTAACCTCAATCACAAGAAATTTTTTTCAGGGTTTCACCCACTTATTTGGGACACCTGTTAACTCCAAACCAGTGTGCCAGAACAACTTGTGACATGTGTATCGAATTGCAGTCCATAGGTACATTTGACTTTAAGTTGGCTTTTACCGTGCCGAGGAGTGATTCTAGGATTTAGACTTCAAGCACTGCAGGGGGATGCTCGTGCAAGAACCTGTTTTGTCAGGTCTCAGGGATTTATGAGGATAGCGGTACAACTACAATTGTTCTGCCTGGTATTAGAAAGTCTCACCTGTTCATCCTAGCCACAAGTAATGGAACCAATTTATTCTCTAGTAAGTTCTATCTTGGGTATATCTTGACATTTAACTATCTTGTTTTATAGAATTTTCCAGATATTGCAAATTTTGTCCTTGAAGATATATGAAACTCCCTAAGGACAGACTTGTTATTTTCCTGCTTTTAGGACCCTCTAATATCTACCTTTAAAGGTATGGAAGAAAATCAGATATGAGAGATTATATATAAAGAGCTTAGGACTTGTCACATAGCACTGGTAAACATGCCCACCCTCTAAGAAGAGAGAGACTCTGATTCATAGAGATTCTTGTTGAGTTGAGTTTATTAACCGGTTTGAATTCTTGCCTAATCAATAACTTAGAGCATCTGAGCGAAATATAAAAAGCCTCTATATTACATTTGACTTATAGGAACAAAATGTGAACCTAGGCAGGTCCAACCTTTTGGAGTTCAAGTCACACAGATTAATGTCATTTATATGTGGTCTGCTTCACAGATTTATTTCATATTGGAAACCCCCTAGCATCCATAAACAGTGAGCCTTCTGTGGGGAATTCATCTGCCCAGTCAAATACATTTATCTCTCTATTCAAATCATCTCCTATTTTCTGGAACCACTTCTTAATCTCCTAAACCACCTTGAGGAAGCCTTTTAATTATTTAGCATAAATGTCTGTTTCTGTTCTTATTTGTTTTTATTAGTTTAAGTTACATGGAGGTTTGGCTGATGAGATAGAGTTAGATAAAATGTGGTACCTGCCTTCAGTGTTCTTGGATCTGAATGGAGGTGATGGATAACAAAGTAATATGATTCATACTATGGCAGAGATATAAACAAGAGCTGTGATTGGGTAAATTTTTCTGATAAATTGAGCAAGTCCAGTCAGAGGAGCCGGGAAAAGGACAAGGAGTTGACCAGATGGATGGATGGAGGCTACTCCCAGTCAGTAGGCAAAGTCTGTGAAAAAATTATAGGGGCTTCTGAGATGCTCAGGATGTCTGGAGCACAGGTATGAGAGAGGGAGGGGAGTAAGGAGAGAGAAGACTGGAGTGTTAGCTTAGAGCCAGTTTGGGAAGACTTTCAACCTGGAGTATGGTTTCCAAAATGTGGGTTAAAGCAATATAGTTATGATGATAATCTTGAATATGGAAGGCAGCGGAAAGGATACTGGAAGAAGGAGAGCAGTTGGGAGGCTGCCACATCTGCCCAAGTGTGAGACTGACTATATTAACATGAGAGATGGATAAGGTAGGCCAGGGGTACAGTAAGAGTTTTACAGTGGGATTGATAGTCTTTTAAATGGTACTTTTAAAAACAATCATTTAAGATAATTTCAATAGAATGGGTCGATCTAGGGTAGATGGGAGGCAAGGAAGAGTATGATGGGAAAGCAATCTAAAGTTCAGAGCTAAGGGTAAGCAGATGAAGATACGGACAGAGGTTACAGCTGGACACACAGATCACGGAATCTCTGAAACCTGCTTGGTGGTTTTACAGTGGTGGCAGTGGGTGCAAATCCCCCGAGAGAAAGATTAGAATCCAGTTTATGCATGATCAGAAGTCTTCTTAGTCCAGTAAGGTTAACATGAGTGTGGGAAATAGCCGGATGATAGGGAGTGGTAGGGCCTGTGCTACCTTCAAAGTGCATGCTTTTATTAAAAGCCTTCTGATTCTAATTTTTCAGATTTTTTTCTATTACCAAGCAAGTGATACTGCAGGCTTTATTCAGCTTGTGGAATACCAATTTGCAAAGCCTTTTTTTAATGCTGATTCTCAACATAGAAGAATTATTAGGAGGGGGCAGAAGAGGGAGAGATTGCCTCGGTAGGAAGGACAGCTCTAAAAAATTGGGAAGCACTGTGCTTGTCCCTAGTTAGCAGCCTTTAATTAGCAGCCTGACAATTTAGTTCATGAACCATCCTAGAAAAACTGCTACGTACCTCATTGCTAAATATCAATAAAGTCACCTTTAAGTACTCCTCCTGGGAAGCTTTGCACCAATGCCAGCACCTAGTCCACCCTTCAAAGCAATTTTGGAAGTCTTTTTCTGGAATGGCCATCAGAGCTGTTGTCATATTACCCTTGATGTCCTGAATGTCATCAAAATGTCTTCCTTTCAATATTTTATTTATCTTTGGATAAACAAAGAAGTCACTGGGGTCCTGATCAGGTGAGTTGGGAGGGTGTTTCAATACAGTTATTTGTTTACTGGCTAAAAACTCCCTCACAGACAGTGCTGTATGAGCTGGTGCATTGTCATGATGCAAGAGCCATGAATTGTTGGCAAAAGTTCAGGTCGTCTAACTTTTTCACACAGCCTTTTCAGCACTTCCAAATTAAACTTGGTTTGCTGTTTGTCCAGTTGATACAAATTCATAATGAATAATCCCTCTGATATCAAAAAAGGTTAGCAACATCATTGCAACAAGTTTGTGAACTTAATTGTCAGAACAGTAAGCCATGGCCACAAGACTCTCATTAATATGTATTTCATGTGGCTGTGAAAAAGAAAAAAATGATGGCTAAGAATGACAGGTTCTGAGAGGCGCCCAGATGGCCAAGGCTCACCAAAATTCAGGGAGAGTGCCCAGCAATGAGTAAACCTGCAAAGGAGGCCAAGGAGGAGTGCATCAGTGGTGTTGTGGGTCTGAGGACTCTGTGTCAGTGACTGGCTGCCGTTGCATGTATCCTTCCCCTACAGGGTTTGTCATGGTCATCTCATACCAGCGTCAGATCAATGCTTTGTTGATGGGCCTTGCATTACCTCAAACATGAAAAAAAAGTGATCACTGGACATCATGTCTTTCAGAATGCAATTCTGTATTTGCATTTTAGCAGAAGACTCTGAGACATTGAATAACTTATTGAAAAGACTTGAAATGTCTGACTCTATATTAGGCTGAAAATTATTCTGCCGTTGACAAGCTGTGTGACCTGGGCACGTGACTTACGTCCTAAGCAGAAATATTCAACATAGTAAAATAAGAGATAAAAATAAATTTAATTAGAAAAATAATTTAAATTCTGTTGCAATGACTACGTTTATCAATTTTTATTATATAAGGCCAGACTTATACCACACAGATGAAAGACAAGAAGGAAAAAAAAAAATCGTAAGTGCAAATGGCATCCTGTGCTTTTAACTTGAATTCTTACAGCTTCTTCTTTAAGTATCAGTTTCTACTTTAGAAAGCAATCAAGCAAAACTTGATGGTTAAAACAACAATTGTTTATTTCACGGTTCTGTGGGTTGACTCCAGAGATCCTCTGAATAGGCCAGCTTGCCTGTGCTCATTCAAATGTCTGTGGTCAACTGGAGAATTCGCTGGAGACTGGATAATCTAGGTAGGATGGCTTCGTTCACAGGGATGGCAATTGCTGTTGGCTGGGGCCTAACTGAGTGCAGGCTTCCTTGTGGACTTTCATCCTCTAGCAGGTTAGCTCGGGCGCAGTCCTGTGGTGATAGCAGGGCTCCAGGAGCAGGAAGACAGAGCAAGTCCCAGTGCACACATACTTTTCCAGTCTCACCTTCTGGCAAATTGCTGTTTGTTATCTGTTGGCCAGAGCTAGTCACATGGTCACCCTGATTCTAGGAGTGGAGAAATAAGCTCCGCCTCTGGATGGGAGGGGAAGAAGTTATGATTGTTTTTGCAGCTTAGATAAAGTAATAGTGGCTTAATGTTACTATAACTGTAAGTACTAAATACTCTAAAGCAGTGGTTCTCAACCTTCCTAATGCCGCGACCCCTTAATACAGTTCCTCATGTTGTGGTGACCCCCAACCATAAAGTTACTTTCGTTGCTACTCTATAACTGTAATTTTGCTACTGTTATGAATCGTAATGTAAATATCTTTTTGTTTTCCGATGGTCTTAGGCGATCCCTGTGAAAGGGTCGTTTGACCCCCAAAGGGGTTGCGACCCACAGGTTGAGAACCGCTGCTCTAAAGTGATTTTACGTTCTCCAGCAACATGGTCCAAACAGTATGGCGTATAAACACAAAGGACCAATAGCATAGTCATTACCTATAGCTTGTCAGAAACCCAGAATCTCAGGCTCCACCCAAGATATCACTCAGAATCTACATTTTACACAACCTCAGGCATGTCGTAAGTCCAGTAAGGTTTTAGAAGCCCAGTATCTTTTTGGCATTGCTCATAATTCCCTTTCCTCATTTGCTATGTTTTCTGTAGAATGATAGATTTATGATTTTATAAAGGTGCCACAACTGTTTCCTTCTGCACAATGGAAACAGAACAAACACAGGTATCAGCAGTAAAACAGGTTGCTTCACAGCGTGAACAGCTACAGAGAGAGGGGTATAACACTCTTCCACTCAATTGTCCTTTGCCTATGAAAAATAGAAATTTAAAATTAAAATAACAGTACCTAAATATTGAACAATATTGAATTTAACTAGGAAACACCATCTAGATGTTAGTACAAATTTTAAAGTAGAGACAGGTAGGCACATACTCACTTAATGTGAACTTTCACATTCCTGAACGATTATTTAACTGTATGTGGGTTTTTTGAAGATGGAAAGATTGACTCTCCAGGCTTTAGACCACAAATTAAATAATATCTCTAGAATGTGTGAAGTCCTCTGATACTCTTTAGGCTTTTATGTAAGTATTAAGACCAGTAGAAATTATTAAGCATCTAGCATATGCAGGCCACTGGTCTAAACTCATAGGAATTACAAGTGCACTATAGTTTATTACATTCTCTTCACTTCAAACCCCAGATGTGAGGGGGAAAGTAAGGAGGGGAGCCTGAACCTTGGACAATAAATGTTTGTTTCACCAGACTGTGGGCAAACAAGTGGCGTCTAAAAGACTTGCAACTTTTCTCAACTTTTGACTTTCTTTTAAGAGAAGGAACCTGGCCACAATTTCCAACACCTTACTCTAATTTGACCATCACTGCTAGACTGAACAGGAAAAAGGAAAGGAGGGAAGGAGAGAGAGAGAAAGAGAGATATTTTACAATTTTGTATTAAAGCCTAATGCTGTTGTGTGTGGTTTGCTTTGGGTATTCTCTTTTCGGAATGTGATAACTTCTTTGAAGCTATAATGAATACTATTTTACATGTATATGCTTTGGGGTCCTGTCTTGTCAATCTGCCCACCAGTCATTAGATGTCTGGTGATCACTTAATATATGCAGGCACATTTTAGGTAGTGAACAAGACTGAGTAATCTTGTAAGCAAACATATAAATAAGATCACTTTGAGATACTAATACACTAGGGAAACTTAAAATAGAACCATGTGGCAGAGAAAAATTGAGAAAAGGGGCCTTTGCTTTACCTCTGTTAGATAAGTCTTCCTTGAGGAGGTGCCATTTGAGTTGAAACCTGAAAGAGAGTAGGAGGCAGCCACTTAAAGCTCCAGGAGAGGTGTCTTCCAAGCAGATAGAATAGCAGGTGCCAAGGTACTGAGGCCAAAACAAGGGGATGTTCAAGGGACTGTAAAATGGCTATCATGCTGAATCAAGTGAGATGAGGTGGAGGAGACAAAGAGGATTTTGAACACATGTTGCTTCCTTAAAGGGTCAATGCACCTTTTTATAAATCTTCACAAGTGTGTTGACCAGCATCCTCATGAGCTCCACCAAACTTTATAGAATAATTACTCTACCTCAGGCACTAAAATAAAGCACTTGAATACATTAGTTCCATTCATTTCTTAAAGTTCTATGAGACTCCACCATTTCCCCAATATACATGAGGAAATCAAGGTGCAGAAACCCTAAACCACGTTCCATAACACAGCTGGTTTAGGTGATGAGTGATTTCTCTACATTCCCTAGACCCTTGTATGGGGCAACTAAGAAAGGGATGCCAATCAGCCTTCGACTGTGTAAAAGCCAAGCTTGATCTTCTACCATCTGCCTTTCCCCTGGGGTTTATTGACAACAGCAGACCCAGCAAGAGAGGAGATGGGGCAATTTTAACTTTTCTCCTGAATTTCCACTCCTCTTGGCCCCCTTCTCCCATCTGTTGCTGTTTTCATAGAAAAAGAACAGAAAAGAATACCAACGACCACACACACTCAGCAATCTCGTTTCGTATGTGGGAGTCCGGATTCGTTAACAAGTTCCTGAGACACTCCCTGCAATTCCACCACCAGTCTAAACATAACCCAGGGAAGAGATGGGACTAGGCGACGATCAGCTGCATGACGCTGGGAAGTCAGCGTCCAAATACGTCATCTGCTACTTCCTAGTAAGTGTCCCATGCTTCAGGCAGTTTGCTTTCTCAACAGCCTCTAAGTAAATCATGCTCATTTCAATATTCTCTAGCCTCCACATTGTCCTCTGATTCTACCTCCTATTAACTCCCACTTTCCTATATAACGGTTTCCATTCTCCAGGGTACGCACTCACCCAACTACAAATCCATATTTCCATCTATCCATTTAACAACCATGCAGTGGGTATTTGCTTTTATTAACTGTGTGAAGTGTTAGGGCATATAAAATATGTGGGGAAAGATTCCATTTTTTGAAGAGGGAACATACTCCCAAAGTCCATATTAGCCTCTTCCTTCTTTGAACTCTTACTCATCTACAAAGTAAGTGGTCTGTTAAATTCTGTCCTAAAAATCACTCTCTGGTTGTTTCTGAACCTCCTCCCCTCTGTTTTATTTATTTATTTTTCTTTTTTCACATATCCTAGGTTGAAATTTTTCAAGAGCAAAATTCAGATTATATTTCTGGTTGAGTGGAGTGACTTCAACATAGAGTTGGAAAATCCATATTTAAATTCTGACTTTGCCATTTACTAACTCTGTGGTTTGGTGGGGGTGGCGCATCCCTCCTCTGTATTAGCCTAGAAGTTGGGTGGGAGGATTTCTAAGATCTTAGTCAGCTCAAACATTCATGAACCTGTGAATACTAAAGTACCCACCAAGAGCTGGAAAGTGAAGGGGACACTTAATATAAAGACATTACAACTTGTTTCAGTGCTTCTAGTTCTAACCTGTTTATGTGGTGGGTGGTATTCTAACTGTAATGTAACTTTCCCACTGGCTCATAGACTGAAACAGAGTAAATATTAAAAGCAAATGAGAAATCAGATTGGACCTTTATTGTGAAGCTAGGCTTTGGACAGTGTCTTCAGCTAGGCACAGATTCTTTCCCAGCCCATAAAGCAATACAGGCAGGAGATAGAGCCACATGCTAAGATAACTCCCTATTTTTACCTTTATTGGGTTGCTGTGTCTTACACTAGCATTCAACATTGGCAGTATCCAAATAGTCCTAGAAGAGGTTTTGATATATGTTTGGTTGAACAACTCATAACTGATGATTAAGGCAGGCAAGCTGTTAGGGGTTCAACCCTATGCTTTGCTAGCTGCTAACAAAGAGAGAAACCCATCCTTTATCAAACTCTGTCACAGATGGGAGCCTGGCCTGGTTGCAGCCCACTTGACTCAAATGGCCATCTTGAATTCCTTCGGCCATACCTATAGATTAACTATATTCAGATAGTGATAACCCTGTATGGGTAAGGACTCATTTTAAAAATAGATAATTCTCGGGCGGCAGAGTGGCGTGATGGTTAAGAACTGGCTTGGGATGCCAGAGGGCCCCGGTTCGGATTCCACATATAAGGGCCAGTGACACTGCCCTCTACAGCTAAGATGCTGAACAACAGCTCAACCTGGAGCTGGGCTGCCTGGAGTCGCCGGCGATGGCGTAGGCTGGAACC
>NW_017732259.1:239638-269232 GCF_001890085.2 Hipposideros armiger | reverse complement strand
AAAAAAAAAATCTTAAAAAAAATAAAAATAGATAATTCTCTAAAAGAATTTAAATTTATCTACTTGATTTCAACATATTTGATGTTTGAAGGGTGTGTACAAATTCGAAATGGTGTTTAATGGAATTCAACCACTTCCTTTCCACGTAATTGTCTAACAAGGGTTGATGGCTACCAAGCAGTATTTTTGTTTCAAACAACTAAATAGTTGTTCGACAAAAGGAAATTGGCATGTGACCAAACTGGCCATATCTCTTCAAACCCCAACAAAGTGTGCTTCATTACATAACACGGTGAATGTTCACAGTAGCTGTTGTGAACGTTGCAAAGGCTTCAGAAATCTTTTTTGAGATCCAAGCATACCGCTCAGGATATTTATTCAACCCATGTGGAAAGCAAACTACTGTTAACTTTGATAGTTTTGCTCTTTCAGAATCCCTGAGGGCTGAAAAAGAAAGCAACACCGTATGACTTTGGTGATATGGTTCTAGTAAGACTGTATCTGGGCCTCCAATTCCAGAATTCTCTCTACTCTGATGCCACTGCCAGCTAGAACAACACCCCAGTTGTCATAAGAATGCTTGATTTATAATGCAAACTAGATGTCATTTACCTTCCAGCAGTGTCAGGAGGGTTAAAAGGAGATGTATTAAAAGCCCCTCCAGAAATATTTGAGGTTCTATTGTATATAAAGACAGTAAGACTCACAAACTGGGTCTCTTCAGCAGCAAGGAGAGAGTGTCTCCGTGTAGCCTGCTAGTAGGAAATGAGGCACCGTTTCCACCCAACTATTTTGGAAACAGGTGAAGGAGGCATTGCATGTGATAAAGTAATCATCAGAAGGTCAGGGAATCATTTTGCTCTGAGTCTGAGATTTAGCTATTGCCTTCATCTTGGGAATTATTTTTCATTCATTTAATAATTGTAAACATCTCAAGGACAAATGTAGCATTAACTCTCAGGATTTAAGTTTCTTCATCTATAAAATGGGATTAATGCTCTTGTTTTATAGAACTTTTTAAAAATAAACACGAGCTGATACGTATACAGATGGTTTTAAAGTTGCATTCTACAGCCCTTGCACCTAAATCTAGGGTTTAATCATGATTTACCTTCTCTGAATTGTGATACAGTCAGCTGCTTTCCTCCACGAATGGTTAAGTCAGGGAAAGACAGAATATTTGAAATCATCCTCAGATGATTGCCATGTGGAAGTATAGTCCTTACTTTCATTTTTTACTATTTTATTTCTTATCAAGTGTGGTATGAAGAGAGGTGACTAAAAAATTACTTGATTAGACTTAGACCTAATTGTAAATGTTAAACTTAATTATTAATGTCTTGCCCCTTTTGCATCATCATTTTTGGATATTTAAAAGTAAATCACAAGTCACAAATAGTCTCGGGGATGTGAAATACAGTATGGGGAATAGAATCAATAATGTAAAGACTATATAGGGTGGCAGATGGGTACTGGACTTAGTGGGGGGATTACTGCATAGGTTATATAAATGCCTGACCATTGTGCTGTACACCTGATACTAATATAAAATAATATTGAATGTCAACTATAATTAAATATATATGTATATATATATATACACATACATATATATATACACACACACACATATATGGTCATGGGATGTAAGCTACAGCATGAGGAATATAGTCGATATTATAAGAGCTGTATATGGTGTCAGAGGGGGATAGTAGACTTGTTGGGGTTATCACTTTGTGAGGGGTGTAAATGTCTAATCATTAAGTTGTTTTATACACTTGAAACTAACAAGAAGAGATTAAAAAAAGTAAATCGTAGATTTCATAATATTTTACTTCTAAATATTTAGTGTATATCAATAAAAAAAGACTTTTTTTACATAACCACAGTACCCTTATGAAAGCTTAGCAAATTGATGGTAATTCTTTAATATGATCTAATACGCATGTGTACTCAGATGTCTCCCATCATCATCCCTCAAATTCAAATTTTTTTCCTCCCTCCCTCCCTCCCTTCCTTCCTTCCTTCCTTCCTTCCTCCCTTCCTTCCTTCCTTCCTTCCTTCCTTTCTTTTTGGAAGTAAAGTTGTTTGAATCAGGATCCAAACCATGTATCCACATTTCATTTCATTAGGGTGCTGATGTCTTTGAGGGGGACAGCCGGGGAGAATAACTCTAGGAATTGTACTAAATAGCAGAGCCCACCAGTGTATGCCAACGTCGATATCCATTGATCCATTCACTCAAGTATGTATGTATATATGTATGTATTTATATGTGCTATCCACTGCAGCAGATATAAAGATAAGTTTGACATGCTCACATATAAAAATAACTAAAAAGAAATAATATAAGAAGTCTATAACTGACGTAACATGAGAGAAGTTGATAGCCTGCCAAGTAAATATTTAGCATGGTTAGATTAAAACGGAAAGGCCTCCTGGAGAAACTGGGATGCTTGACTTTGATTTCACATGGGAGTTTGGGGGAAAATGGCACTAGGGAAAGCACATTATGATGGTTTTCCAAACATGCCCTGTGTTGAGGAGGTCCTGGAACAAGTCTGATGGGTGGTATCAGAAATACTCCTAGAAGAGTATTAATTGGACTAAGCGCAGATTCTGGGAGAAATGCACATAAAAGAAGCAGAACCAACCAGTGATTTGTCTTGAGTATGTTATTTCTTTATTGAACAGCACAGTTTAAAGTAATTTTTGATATGTAGTGAATTAATAAAATGTATGCAAGTACAACCAAGGACAATTGTGGAATATATATTTGTAAAGCACGGATAGTAGGCTTAAAAAAATCTGTCTTTTCAAATATATATAAGAGGATATATATTCCAAAGCCTGTTCACTGTGACCAGGTTTAATTTTTGTGAATGTGTGTATACATGCACTTGTAGGCTCTGATGGATGATAAAACGCTAAATCACCAGTGGTGGGAAATATTAATGTAAGTTTAGTGTTCGCTGTGACTGTATTTAATCAACACTTTATTTCTCATTGCACGTTTTGTGAGGCTGGCTCTGGCATGGTATGTAATCTATACTCTAGGAAAAGCTATAGCCCTTCTGAAGGTGCTCTATATTTTATTTTTTAAAGGTGTAGTAGGCTTCAGAGAAGAGTGTGAGTATTCCCCTTGCTTGGGAAGCAACAACAGAACAAAACATGATTTTAGATGCGGTTGTATTTTTTTAAGATGATGTTTGAGACTGGTATGTGTAGAATTACTGGCATGTGTAGAATTTCACAGAACCACTTTATCAGAACACTCAGCTCGTTTTTTGTTTGCTTTTTTTTTTTTCTTTCTAAAGAGCAAGTTAATTACCGTCTGATAATCAGGCTTAATTCTCTTCTTTCCACCACCAGACTTTTTAATCAGCTGGACCCACTAAACCAAACTCAGTGCAGGCCATTGCCAGTAAAATGCCCAGTGATATAAGACTGTGGCTTTCCTAAGCCCCCTTCTTTCCTGTGGTGTAAAAACAGACCCATGAATGGGTACGTGGGTTCAGGAATTGGAGAGAGACGGTGCCTTTCGCAGCTCGCACGGCACGGAGCCACCTCTCCGAAAGCCAGTGAACCTATTTACCATTGTCATAGTAACACGCACTTCGGGACCAAGTAGACTTAATCCCAAGAGGCAGTTGCTCCCTTGTCTGGGCGGCTGTGCTCCCCGCCGGGCTAGCTGCCGCCCCCAGGCTCCGGCAGCTCCGGGCGGCGGTGGCGGCAGGGACAGCGGGTCCCCAAGCGCCAGCCGGGCGCGGCGCAGTTGCTCTCCCCGGCAGCCGCCAGCGGCAGCTTGTGTTACCATGACAATCGGAAATGCGTGTCAGGGGAGATGGGTGCCAGTGCCGCCGTGTGCCTTTTCCGATGCCGAATCACTTTGCTAGTTCCTCAGCACGCGAGAGAGATTCTCTCATCACTCGGTGCCAACCGGGGGGGTGGGGGGGTCACACCCCGAAACCAGCCTGGGCCACCTTGCCATCCAAGAGAGCGCGAGAGGGCCAGGGCCCTTTCCCTGCCCCGCGCAACGGACAAAACAGAAAGCTGCCTTCCGACCTAGCTCCCTTTGTAGTCCACCACCTGCCTTTTCAAACCCCACCTAAGAGCAATAATTTGGGAACAGGCAAAACTGGAGACCTCATCCCACAGGAAGAGAACTCTGGCTCTTGAAGATGAGTCATGTACTTTAAGAGAAGGGGGTGTTCTGGCAGCAGCACGGCCTCTGCCTCCAGTCTCAGTGCAGCTCCAGCTCTGTTATTGCCCACGGGGTGCATCTTGCCCCTTCTTCTTTGCATATAGCTCAACAGTTCACAAATCTGGCTGCACATCATCACCCCTGCAGAGCTTTTGGTTTTGACTTTGGCCAGATTCCTTGGCTGCACCCCTCCACCACCACAAAAAAAAAAAAAAAAAAAAAAAAAAAAAAACAAAAAAAAAAAAACAAAAAAAGGTTCTGGTATAATAGGGCTGAGAACGAGCCTGGGAATCTGTATTTTCAGGCCGATCCCCAGGGTGATTCTGATATGCATCCAAATTTGGGAGTAATTACCTAGATCTTTCCTTTTTCATCTTCATTTCTGGCTTTTCCCCTTAGCTCTTTTTCCTTCCTTCTGGCTTGCTATCTCTCAAATTCAACTCTTATCTCTCTGTCTCTCTCTCCCTCCCTTTCTCCCTCTCCCTCCTTCTTTCCTTTCCTCCCTCTCTCTCTCCCTCCCTTCCTCCCCCCTCCTTCCCTTCCTTTCATTTTTTTTCTTTCTTTTTGCTGTTAGTGACTCTATTTGTATTGCTTAACACCCCAGATATCACTTAAGATTAAAAAGGTGCTGGCATCTTCCTGGGTTTCTAAGACACAGATTCCTCCCATCATAGGTTGGAGGACCTGTTTAGAACATGAGGGGCCAGGCAGAAAGAGAAAGATGACTTTTCCCCTCCTCATTCTTTGCTAGATACATGGATTTGCCTTTTCTAGAGCTCAGGGTGAAAAATAAGTCAGGCTACTCTCAGCAAACATTAGAAGCATTCTAGTTTTCATAATGTTTAATGACCTCTTTATTATACTTGCTTCCCTTAAAGCTGCAATTAAAGACCTCCCTCCAGTCAAAAGAAAGCATGTAAAAAATAGGGCTTGCATTAAAAAAAAAAAACAGAATAACCTCCCTGGATTAATTCTCATTATGCAGGTTGCAGTTTTGCACAAAGATACTCTTTTGAGCATGAACACCATGAATTGTTACAGATTTACCTGTTCCAAAGTTTCAATTATAGCCGTGTGACTCGTGAGTACAAAGACCTTGAGCACCTCTCTCCAAAGTTAAGGGATTTGCTTTGCTCTGAAAGAATCCACAAAGAGACAAAGACGCTCCCTTGTTCCTTGCTGGCTCCTCCTAGCAGTGTGAGGCATTGTCAGGTGTCTTAGCTGCAGTCCTAAGGCTGTGTCTGAGGGCGTGCTGCCTCCACCCTGAGCTCATTTCTTCAGCCTTCCTGGAGCTGGGAAGTTGAGGGCTGTACTCAACGTGAACTCTGACTGCCCTGGGCTTAAGTCCCCACTTAAAATATTAACTACCTTAAAGATTTCATGTGCTTCCTAATCAGTTGGTCAAACAGCAGCTATTTATTAAAAAGGCTTACATGTACAAAGGCTTGGGCAGGAGTTTTGAGAATTAAAAAAAAGACGTTAACCCTTTTAGGTCAGGAAGACTGATGTACATGAAAAGAAACCTAAATTCTCCGCTTAGTTTCCCAGAATACTTGGAATAAAAATCCATGTTTCTCAGCATGACATTGAGGCCCCAAATTGTCTGGAGCTTGCCCACCTCTCAGTTCACCTTTGTCACTATCCCTCTTGTTGATATTATTGCAGCCTTGCTTCTTCTCCCTTTGATCCCCCCTACCCCATGACAATCCAACTGTTCCCTTTAAGAATGCCTTCCCTCAAATGCCAATTCGTTCAATTTTAGGAATAGCCATCTCCTTGTCACTGATGTATCAATTTACCAGTCACTTCCTCAGAGAAGTCTCCCTTGACACTCAACCTAAACGTAGCAGATACCACCCTGAGTTAATTTTCTGCCATGGCACATACTACTATTAGGTATTTTCCTATTCGTATTATGTTTCCCCTTGCATCTTCCACTAAGCTATAAGCTCCATGAGAACAAGGGTCGTAACTCTTTTATTCCACCTAAAAGAACGCAAATGTGTTCGTGAACTATTTGTGGAGTGAATCAATGAATGGAAGGCTGTCTCTGTTAATTGTTAAGTGAGGGATTCAGATGGTAAACACAATAGTGTTTGTAGGAGAGGGAAGGATCACTCTGGACTAGACAAGATTTGACTAGAGAGTGAGGTTCACCTGATTTGGATGCTGTACCTACATAGGACTTAGAGCTGCATAAAGAAGGATGGGTTTGTCTCAGGTAGGGGAGAATTTGCCAATTAAGTGATCTAATCCATTTTGGCCTCAAACCAGTTATTCCAGTGTCCATGCATCCTGTAACCTTGGTTCCCACTTCTGATCTTCGAGGTTGCTGGCTGTTCTCACTCTGATTCTTAAAGAGGATTTTGTTTTATATTTTTCCTCATCAGGGTACTTTGGTATGGCTGTTGCTGCTACAGGAACGGCATCGGTGGAATCAAGTTTAAATAACTGGCTTTTTGTCTACAGTGTAATAAGGGGGGAGACATTTTCCCCTTCATTGGCAAAGACGGTTATGGCTGATTAATCAAGCCATTAGACACTGTTTTTGCTACATTCAGTAGAAGCAATGATGAGAATTCAGCTTGAATATTCATGTTATAAGTGCTATATGAGTTTGGGATGCTTATAGATTCACAGAATTTGAAAACTAAAAAGGACCTTAGAGATCATTTAAACTCTGCAGCCCATCCTCCATACCACTTATAATTTTACAGCCTAAAATATCAATGCCCAGAGTAATGAAGTGATTGGCTCCTGGTTCCGGTAGCTGGTGAGCAAACTGAGATTATCCACCTGGCCTTTCTGACTCCCAGTCCAGTGCTCTTTATACTGAACCTAAGTGAGCGTCATGCATTTGGTCATGTTACATAAGCAGAAAGAAGATCTGTGGTTTTAAGGCATGTTTATAGAAAAAGGCCCATCATCAATTTCATTTTCAAAGTTGCAGTGGTGAAAATGAGAAATACATATTGAAGGAACATGCTGGGGTTTGAAAGGGTTTAAAGCATAGTCATTATCCCTTTTAAGGTATGCAGAGTGCACGTTAGGTAAAGAGGACACCATACTTTAACTTTCCCCATGTATCTTTTACATTATCCAAAACTGCCATGTTGGAGTTATAATACCCCTTTCCCATTTTTTATCCTTTAACTGGCAGTACACGGTACATGGAGATTTATTATTTTGAGTAGTGAATTTAGCTTTGCTCTTGCAAATAGTGAGTGTCAAATGTCATTCTTCCCATCCTCCAGCAGATGGCAACTCGAGTCTTCCTGTCATCTATTTCTGCACTCAGGTTGTGTCCTCCATCCCTCTCCTCAACCTCTCCTTCAAAACTACACCTTTGTGCCTTCCTAAGGGTTATGTGGACATGTGACTCCATGCCTTTCCCTTCAGAACCACCACCTTTAGCATCTGACACTATGGCCAATTCAAATGTGGCCAGAAATAACAAGATCACAAATTAGCTACCCATTCTAATTTTTGAAAAATAGGAAAAAAGAAAAGATAAAGAGATTCTAAAATAAGATGTACCACAGAAAACTTTCCATATAAGTAAACAAAGGAGCGTCTTAAAAAGAAAAGAAAAAAGGTAATTTCTTTGGATCTAGCTTTTCAAGGAGGATAAGTTTGATTAGATTCACTTTAGTTATTGGTGGAAAAGTCATAAATATCTCCAAAATATCACCCGAGAGTGAAATCGTGTCAAATTTCCCATGACTGCTTTTTTTGTTCTCCTGTAGTCTCGCCTCTTCCATTCTTCCCTCCTGTTTAAATACACCCTTTCTTCCAGTAATCAAAACAGCTGAATCTTGCATCCTTACGTCTTTCCATTTTAAAATCCAGATCCCTCCGTCGGGCGTTGCTGAAAAGACCTTTATTTATCTTGCTCCAGTCTCTGCTCTCCTGCATGCACCAGTTTCCCCACCACCTAGTTCCTGACGACTCGTCCAGGATTACAGAAATTAAAACACATGCCATTGTCTGGCTGTACATCTGAGGGCAGCCAGAAGAAATCAACAGAAAAGAAGAGCAGCACCTCTTTTTTTAAAGGCGGAACTGAGTGATCTCAGGCCTGGGCGAGTCGATTCCATCACCAATCCCTCATTGAAAAACTGTCTGCAGATTTCCAAACCAGGTCTCCTAGAGGTGCTTGCTAGGATTAGGAATGCCCGATTTGTAAAATGGACTTGATGGTCTACAAATGCTTCATGGAGAGAGCTTTTGCTCACTCATCCTCTTCCAAAGAGCCTAACCATTTTCTTTTCTTCATAGCTGATGAAAATGGTTACCTTGATATACTAAATGCCAGACAAAGGCTCAAGTCTAAAGGAAGGGAATAGTAACAGTAACATACCTCTTATTGACACAAACAAACAAAAAGACATCTTTAGCTTCAAAGACTATGAGTCCCTTGGCTATTACCATCATCATGTGAAAGCTTGAGCTGACACTGCAAATACAGTCTTTGAAAACCACAGATACTGTGGAAATCCAAGAGTGTTATCATTCAATGACAGCCGCTAATGAAGACAGAGGGCCTTACTTCAAACCAACAAATAATTAACACTGACAATAGAAGTGTAAATAGAGCCCTCATTAATTAATTCCCTAATTGTCTGTCCTGCTACATCATCCTCCATCCCTTCTTCGACTTTAGCTAGAATATATGCCCAAGACTTGCTTCTCTCAACTTTGTGATAATCACGTATCCATGTGTTCAGTGGGCAACCATCTGCACTATTAGTTTCCCTTTTATGTGTATATAGGGTTTCATTTTTTTGTTACTCCCTCTGTTTCCTCACAATTCTGGTACTTGGAAATATGTACTTATTAATATAGATAGCTTATCTGGCACCCATTGTTGGATGCATTTCGCACTTAATATGAAATGGCAGATGATCGGTTGGTGACTCTGGAGTGATGAGGGGAAGTCTCTGGACCCTCCGTTTTGCTCTTTGTGACAACAGACTCTTAGCTGTCCCTGTCCCTTGACTCATCACATTCCAATCCCAGCAATGAGAAAGCAGATGGATTGCTTTTTTGGTTTCTGTCATTTTCCATCTTGCTCAGAAAAGGATGATCAGCTCCTTCTTAAAGCACCAATAACAGTTCTGTCTTTTCTCTCCCTTGAGTGAGCGGCAATGCTGGAAACTTCATTATGGTGATTTCAAGTGGTGTGAGTTAAAAGGGGGATTCGTGTGTGTGCATTGCAGGGACATGCCCATGGATGAGAAATGGCTGAGCTGAGGGGCCAGGCGGGAAAAGCCACTGAGCAGGAGGGGCAGGGGAAAGGGGAATAGGTTTGGAGAAGTCAACTGGAGAAGCACATAGCCCAGAGAATCAGCATTGGTGGCTGGGGTGAGATCAGTCCTGATCCTACTGCTGAGGTTCTAGGCTCTGTCCCAAGCTGCTTTGCTCGTATGGGCAGCCGTGGCTCACAAGAGTTGAGTATAGCCAGAATTTAAACCAGAGCCAGCTTAGGAATCCTGCCTCTGAGAATGCCTAAGTGGAGATACCCCTCATAATGTATATGCATGTGTGTGTGCGTGTGCATTAAATGTATATGCTTATGTGTACGTACGATGTTGTAGATATTCTTTCTGATTATCTTGCATGTCATAGTTGCTATACATGTTTGTGGGAAGTTACTGAGAATCACACAAAGGCCATTTGCTCCTGTCTATACAATGTGAAGCAGGCACCTGCTCACTTTCTTTCACCCGTTAGTTGATAGTTGTCCTTTGGGTCATATGAGTAGCCAGCCCATGGAGGATATGCACCAAGGAGAAGTTCCTGCTTTGGAGAAGTAATGTTTTGTTTGAGGAAACAGGATATATACGTTGCAAACAATGAGAGAAGAAACCTTCACATTATAGAAGCAAATGAAAGGGTGTGGTGAACACAGAGAAGATGGAGAAGAGTCCCCTTGCACTGGGATGTTCCCTCTCTCTCTCTCTCTCTCTCTCTGAATGTGAAAGCTGTACATACAGATTATTTCAGCCTTAAAGAATGTATAGAAATTCAGTTGTCAGAGACAAGCTCAAAGAGGCAGCCCAAGGGAATTCGGTCACAGAGAATGTTGGGGACAGATTGGCCAGACTGAAAGGAGGGGCTGTGTTAGGACACAGTGGGAGGTAAGGAGAAATAAGTGAGGACAGGTACCTTCCCTCTGAGAGCCGTTTATGTGGATTCTCTAGACCAGGGGTCGGCAAACTTTTGAGACGGAATGTACCCCAAGAGCCACATGTGACTCGCGAGCCGCAGTTTGCCAACCCCTGATCTAGACACATGCTTTAGTTTCTTGTTTGACCTCACCTGCCTGGATATAGATATATTCTGGAAACCCAGAGAAACCTTTCAGCCTGCTTGTTAAAGCTGAGGATTGATTAGCAAGCATGGCTCCATAAGTGTTGCTCCGGGCTCTCGCTCTTTTGAAATCCTCCCTTGTATTTTCAAGGTGCTCTACCTCCCTCCCTGTCGTGTTCTACTATCTAACCCTTCCTTGAACTCCCTGGATCTGGCCCTTTCTACCAGAACCACAGCAGCTGGCAAACCTCTTCAGCTTGGTTGGATTTTTCATTATAAGCTCTTTTTTGTTTTTTTCTGGCCTTTACACCAGTGCCCTTGTACCAGCAGTTAATTTGTTTTGAATTTGTTGTGTAACTACCTTGTGCCAAGCAAGGTACCAAAAGTGTTACATTTCTTAGCTCTCTTACTCTATATAACCATCCTTGAACATAGATCCATTTATGGTAATGCATATTTATTGAGCCATCTATTATATGACAAGGCATGTGGTGATATGAGCAGAAAAAAAAAATAGAGACATGGTCCCTGCCCACACATAATGTATGTTTGGCTAAAAGCATGCTTCTCGTGGCAGAGATTGAGTCCTAAGGAGGGACTAAAATTTGTCCCAGATTTTAAATTTGAATCGAGGTCTTTCTGACCCCAAAGTTATCAATTTTTAATTCCCGTACTACACCTGCTTGTTTTGTTTTTCTATTTTTTTCATCAAAATTGATTTAAAATTAATTATTCTCAGCAACTGTTCTATTGAAAGCAAGCTGACAATCAGGCCATTTAAGCAGAGTGAGCCTTACATGACAAATTGTCACATAACGTAATGACATGGTTTTCAGGTGTCATGCTCTGCTCTGGGTGGAGTTAAGCCTTTTACAAGCTGCCTTCCAGGGTCATGACAGGTCCAGGGGTCCATTGCCACCAAGTGGCTTGTTGCATCTAATACTATAGCAACGACTCCACCAGTGTCTTTATTAAAACTTGCTCCAGGCTACCGTTTTTCCCCTGGGTCAGTAATGAGTTTAAAGGAGTGGATGTGGAAATGAGATTTGTTCTCACCAGTGGAGTGAATTATGTCTTGTTGAAGCCTCCAGGCCAATATTTCAAATTTGCCACAAGGTACTTCATCAAAAATTCTATTCCGGTTCCAAAAGGACCGTGCATGCCTATTAACAAATTCCAAGCATGCCTTTAAACTGTATTTTTTTTTCTTTTCTTTCCTTCCCCTGGCTCGGTCCACTGAAGGCTTTAGGAATTATACGTACTTTGCGAAAACGGTCCATTTCCATGGGCCAGCAAAGGGCGCACCGAAGAAGTGCAGCCCTTTTATCTCACAAGGCTGAGCCTGGGAACAGTTGATGCAGGTCACATGCAGAGCAGGCACAAATGCATCACTCACTAGGCATGCGTCCTCAACTGAGTGTGTCATGCCAGACACACTTATGTGGCCGGATTCGTACTTGCTATCTTAAATCCTCAGGCCTCAGTGGGGCACCAGGGCTCATTTCAATGCCACCGAGGCTTGTGGATTTAACACTGCATTTGGGCCTGCAGTATCCCAAAGAAGCCAGTTGCAGAGGTGGGTCTACTGGAAAACAGGGTTGTCCATCAAAACACCCGTTTTCCAATATTAGACAGTCCTAGAAGCCCTAGATTGCTGCCCAAGACCGAAGCTGCTCATTACCTTTGTAGGTGTTTTCTGTGGTGGGAAAGAAGAAGGCATTTTCCATGATGCCGACTGTGCCCCTATCACCTTACAACTCGTTTTGCCACTTCGGCTCTCTCCCAGATGAAGGTTGCATTCCATAGCAATGGTGTCAAAGACTGAAGGGCAGGTTCATCCTCACCACAAGGACAGGCTGAATATTGACTGGCTTGAGAATAGAGTGAATAGAGCTTTCCTCCCTAATCTCCATTACATTTATAGCATCAAGAGCCGCTCCCCTCTAGAATCTTGGCAGAAGTTGTCATAAGTTACACGTAGCCTAGATCTAGAAAAAAAAAGGTCCCATTGATGCTATTCCAATTCCTCTGCTTGTTGAGTCAAATTTTCTTTCAGTTTTTAAACCGTGCATTTGGGCAGATGCTACCCTCAATCTGAGGTGCTATTCCCACACAGAGAAAACACCAGACTGAAATAAGGTTGCCGCTGGACACAGTCCTGCGGAAACATTTGGGGAGGTGCGTTTTGGAGAGGACTTCCAGCCCTGTTCTAATTTCTCCATAATGAAACAAGCAGGAATGATGGTCTCCTTCCCACACGCACGTCTTAGTTTAGTCTCAGAAATCATCATGCATTTAAACAGTACTTCTCTTTAAGCAAACAGGCCGGCAGACAAACAAACAAACTGTGTTTATAACCAGTGTAGCATTCCGGACGCCATTGGGCGGGCGTTAATATATTAAATATTGTGCACATCATTAGCACTGTTCATCAGCCCCTACCTCCCACGAAGCTGGCAGCCTTTGGATTTTTGAGTTGTGTGTTTTTACTGCCCGTTAATTGTTAATAGATTTCCAGGTGTAGGCCATGCTGTGTAAGCATCAATCCTTCATTTAGGAAGGTCTGAGGCTGCCCATGATTATGGAAAGGCAAGTGATAAACAAAAACTGGGGAAATCTCAGCATCTCCACTAAAACTGTCAAACCCAGTAATGCTTCTGGTAGTAAAAGCAAAATTTATGATTGAGAGAACAAAGTTGCACAATAAAGAGAGAAAGAGAGAGAGAGAGAGAGAGAGAGAGAGAGAGAGAGTCAAGTGGGGAAAGCAGACACAGAAAGAATGCCCCAGAAGAAGATTGCAGAAAGAGAAAACATTTAAGAAATCAAAGCCATTTTAAAAAGATGAGTTAGAGATCTGGGACAAAGGAATGTAAATGTCTTCCTTGTTCCTGAGACAGGGAGAAAGGGGAGGCATTTGGGGTGAGCTTTTTCCTAATTCTGCTTGAAAGCTTGTATGCTAAGAAGCTTGTGCTACCCTCCATGTTAGAGAATGGATATTTTGGTCCAGGGTTCAGCAAACAACAACCCAAAGCCAAGTTCAGGTGCTGTCTGTTTTTATAGGGCCTGCAAGCTAAGAATGGTTTTGCATTTTTAAATGGTTGAAAAATAGAATCGAAAGAAGAATGATACTTTCTGACTTTTGAAAATTATATGACTTCCAAATTTCAGTATCCATAAATAAAGTTTGCTTGGAACAGAGCCACACCCACATGTCTACACACTGTCTGTGGTTGCTTATTCATTAAAATGGCAGAGAAGACAAGTTGCACCAGATACTGTATGACCTGCAAAGCCTAAAATATTTACTATTGGCTCTTCACAGAAACAGTGTGCATCCCTTCGTATTGGTATATTTAATCGGCTGAACTGGGAATTGGTTTATATAGCCTTTTCACCAGTATAGCCCGTCTAGGTCCAATGTTCTCTTTGCAGAAGCTAATCCCCTTAACTACATGTCCATTTGTCCACCTTCTTTCAAGGGCTTATTCCATGACAGAGCATGTGCTAAGCTCTGTGATGATGAAAGATCGATCTAGCCTGGCCTCTGCTCCAGAGCACTTACAGTCTGCTCAGGGCCGGTGAGGGGAAGAGCAACTGGAGACATGCACAGAAGGAAGAGATATGCATAACAAAGTAAGAGGTAAAGAGTGACACATGTTATAAAAGGATTTTAGGAATGGTGACATGGGCTTCTGAGTCTCCCCCATCCCTACATGACACCATTGTCCAGCCAGTCACTCCTACCAGAAAGCTGGCCATTATCCCTGACTGTTCCGCTCCTGCTGCCCCTGATGAGAGTGCTCGCATTGCCATGCAGCCTGCATGGTGCTCCTTGTGAAAAGCACAGTGGGGAGTTCTGCTCAGTCAATGTGGCCAGTGGGGGCAGCACTGCCTCGCCCACTCCTGTGACCTTTCAGCCATCAGACTGCATTCTGTCAATGATTCCTCCTAAATTGTTTTTGAATTATCTACTTGGCTCCATTTTTGATGCTTCCACTCTAATCTAGGCCATTCTCATCGCTGGCCCAGATCACAGCAAAAGCTCTGTGAGATGGCACGCTCAGATCCACCCTTGCATTTGCTCTGTTTAAAATTCACATGTGATGGTGCTACTTCTCTGTGGATGACGCTTCTCACTGTTCCTGTATTCTTATATAATGTCCCACGCCTTTGGTTTCTCCTTGCAGACCCTGATACCTTAGCAGCCCCATTTGCCCCGTTATTCCCTTTGCTCTAGCCACAAGGACATCTTACAATTTACCTAGGCTGAATATTCATTTCCCAAACCAAAATAATTCATTTTCCCAACCAAAAGACTTGTGGGAGTGACAAGAGGCTCTATTAATAATTAGGCCAGGGCCTCAGGCTATCTACCAGGACAGTCTCAGGCAAACCAAAGCATGAAGTCATCCTAAATTTCTCAGACATGCCACACTCTTTCTCACCTCAGAGCCTTGGAATGTGATTTTTCTTTATCTGGAGTCCCCTCACAGTTCTCATTCCTTAAACCTCAGCTCTCACACCCACGTCTTCAGCAGAGCCTTCTATGACTTCACAGGTTAAGCGAGGTCCTTTTGTTCTACACAGAGCACCTTTGCAATCTTCAGACATATTGATGAATACTATATAATCTTTTCATAACTCGTAGTTTCCACATCCGACTAAGGTGACTGACCCTCTTGTCCTGCCCAGGATTGAGGGTGTTCCCAGGACGTAGGGTTTTCAATGCTAAGACCAGGGAAAGTCCCAGGTCACCAGGTGAGAATGTCAGTCCTTCAGTGTCAAGGATCATATTTGTCTCGTCCCCACTGTATCCTCTGAACCTAGCATAGTTCCTTGTAAGTTGTAGATGCTCAATAACCTTTAGTTGCTTCAATCAGTTAAAGGAGAAAGGAATAAAATAAAAGGCAAGAGAGATGACTTTTGGGGATGGGGGTATTAAGAATGTTTTGTATATAGTTTTCATTTCAGGCTAACAGGTGAGTTCTGGTTGCAGTGTGTATAAGGTTAGAAGAGTATTGCAGGAGGGAAAAAAAATGTCCATAATAGCTCTGCTTCTCTTCCCACTATTAAGTGATCTCTGGAAAGGATTTGGAGATCATTGCTTTGAATGAATGCCTGTGTCCCCCCAAATTCATGATAAATCCTAACACCCTATGTGATGATATTAGGCAGTGGGGCCTTTGGGAGATGACTAGGCCATGAGGGTGGAGCCCTCATGCATGGGATTAGTATCCTGATAAAAGAGACCCCAAAGCTTCCTTATTCTTTCCACCAGGTGAGGACAGAGGGAAAAGATGACTGTCTATGAACTAGGAAGCAGGTCTCACCGAACACTGAATCTGTCAGTGCCTTGATCTGATCTTGAACTTCCCACCCTCTAGAGCTGCAAGAAATGAATTTCTGTTGTTTAGAAGCCACCCAGTGTATGCCATTCTGTTATAGAAACCTAAAGGGACTAAGGTAGTCATTCACAATGTGGGTAGTTGAATGCATTACCCACTCCAGGAGTAGTTGCATTTTTAATTAAAAACAGAGCCTTCAGTCATATGATTAACTCAAAATGGTGCATATTTTGACCGGGAAATGGAGGATGTGGTTTGGGGGTGAATAGAGGAATGAGGAGGAAGGTCCACCTTCAGACTGGCCTCAGATACACCCCCTCGGCCTGGGTGTGGGACCACAGGACCGTGGGCTCTGAAAAGACCCTGAGGTGTATAATCACTTCAAAATAGTTCAGGTGGAGCACCATGGGACAGCAGCCTAATTGTTTTCTCTCAAATCATCCAGA
Organism: Hipposideros armiger; assembly: GCF_001890085.2. NCBI lineage: Eukaryota > Metazoa > Chordata > Mammalia > Chiroptera > Hipposideridae > Hipposideros > Hipposideros armiger. Next base: position 252,925 of record NW_017732259.1, on the reverse strand, counting down.
CCAATCTTTACTAGCCCCCTCTTTGGAGAGGTTATTCCCCCCTCACTGTGTTTCTGGCATCTGTGTTTGGTACCAGCTGAGACACTTGTGCTGGGAGAGATGATAATGATCAAAAAGGCATATTTGAGCTTTCCAATTGATAAAATGTTAGATAACAGGATGTTCACTGTTTTCTTTGGACTCCATAAATTCAATAAATCAGAGCCCAAGACTCCTATGAATGCAAGGCTTCTGACCATTTGATCTGTGCTTGTTTCATAAAATAATAGATTATTATACACAAAAAACACACTGGAGATTCTCATTTTGTGGATGAGAAAACCGAGATCTATGGAAGTGAAGGCCTTGATCACATTTGATAGCTCTTTCGTGCCATACTGGGACTTGGAGCCAAATCTCCCAATTCTAAGCGCTGTGCTCTGCTCCTCCACCTGCATTTTATCATGAAAATTCTTGACATACAGAAAAGTTAAAGAAATTATACAGTGAACACCCGTATACCTACCACCTCAATTTTACAATCACCCATTTTGCCATATCTGCTTTATCACATATATCTATCCATCCTTTTTTTGAAGCATTCGAAAGTTATAGACATCAGTACACTTCACCCCTGAATACTTAAGCATGCAGGCCATTATTTGAGTTTGATATTTGTTTACCAATTTTTTTTATGTAAAATAGTGAAATGAACATGAGTTTTGACAAATGCATGCACCTGTATATCCCAAACCCCTATAGTGTTTTTTTGTTTTTCCCTTTCAAAGATTTTGAAACATGTTGCATTTTGCTTAAATAATTTTTAAAGTATTTCCTCTAGAAGATGCACTTGCTTATTTAGAAAACACTTTCACGAGAAGTGGATTTGTGTTCTATCACATCATCAAGCTGTAGTTTTAAGAGCAGGTTTTATACGGTGCTGTGGTCAAGTAGTTGCTAAGAGACGACTGTATGCACATTTTAGTTCATAAGCGATGAAGGCTTAAGTCAAGGAAATGCACTGGAGTGGGAGAAGAGTGGAGACATTCAAACAGAATACATGAGAGTCATAAAGCCTTACAGAAAATGTTGCTTTGTTCCCAGCTCAGTGCATACTTGTGTACCCCCACCCCCACCTGCTGCATCTCAAAATGGCAAGCAACCTGGAAATTTCCAATTGGGTGGGGAGTGGGCATAAGAAAAAAGGACAAAAATAATGTCACAAGTTCTTTTGCTTCTGCTGTAGAAATGTTCTATTTGACTACAATCTAATTTTTTTTTCCTCTTTTGCTTCTATGGAAACAAATCAGAAAAACTAGAGCAATTTTGAGAGACAGATGCTGAAAAATGATACTCCACAGTCTCCCGGCTCCCTTCCCATATCCTGCAGTGTGTGTGAGGAGCTCCTACACACACACACACACACACACACACACACACACACACACACACACACACACCTCCTTTTGTACCAAAGAGATAAAGAATGATTGGGAAGCTTTTGGTGACTGAAACTGTGAGTAGATAGTGGTTCAGTCCTGTCTCCAGGCATGATGGGAAGCACTGCAGCAACAGCTGGGAGATACCTGAAGCACTTTAACTGCCACCCCCTCACATCAAAAAGTAGAGATAAATCATAGGAAGACTTGGTGCAGCCCCTTCTAGTAATGAAACCCCTACCATGGGAGGTCTGTTGGTGAGCAGAGAGGCAGTCACAAGCTGAAGGCAGCCAAAGGCCCGCTCACCAGCTGGCTTCATGGAGCAGAATTTATAGGCAGCTGTAAAATTGGAAAGGTGTTATAACCTGCTATTCAAGAAGATGAGGCAGGGGGAGAAAATATGGGAAGGGCATATTCTGGAAGCCTTTCTGTGGGAGATCCAGAAAACCGTTTTAGAGAGAACAGAACATTTCAGAAACAGCTGGGCCTTCAGCCAAGGCAGATGGTTTAAAATGAGGAATGGGAGAGCCATGCACATAAAACCAAGTTGTGAGCAAATGGCAGCACCGTTTGAACGGGGTGGTGGTTGGGGTAGGTGGCAGTCCCAGGATGCTGACCTTGCGTTTGGAAAGCACACATGTAGGCCCTCTCTGTTGGCATCTGAGCCTCGCCAGCTCCAGAGACCTGCACCCACCACTGGCTGGTGTGGAAGCTATGCTTTTTTGCCAAAGGGGTCAAAATGCCCTAATAAAACCTTTGAGTGATCAACATACAGAAGAAGGTGAGCCGTGCCCCCTTACTGCAGTCCTGGTGCTTTGTCTAATGATTTGAGGGAGCTAAGCTGGTGGTCAGAATTCCAACCACTGGCAGGAGAGAGGGCTGCACAGCTTTCGGATAGGGCAAGGTCCGAAGGCATAGGACCAACAAAGGGAAAAAAATTTAAAACAGAGATTTAACATGAACAGGAATGCACATTCCTCTCTGATTACAATCAAAGCTGGCTATTTTTAGTGTGTTTCTGATGAGCCTGTTTCACTGCACTTTATACCAGAATGGCACAATAAGTGGCACGTGCTCTTTATTGGCCAGTAGCTGAAGAGAGACATCTCCATGGAAGTGTGTATACAGGGAGTGCTGACGCTGTTATATGGTAGATTTTTCCACAGGCTGTCATATGGTAGGTTTTTTCACATCTACAAGAAACAAACCACTTTCACTGATATTGCATAAATGTGTGTGTGTGTGTGTGTGCACACATGCATATTATACCTATAACCGATTTTCACCAATCAACTCTGTTTTCCAAATTCTAGGAATAAAATATTTTATGGCCAGATAGTCATTCCCAAAACATGACTTAGAAACTCTAAAGTGCAACTTGGTGGCACTCAGCAAGAGTGAGTATTCATGAGACCTATGTCACAGGTTTCAGCAGACACAATACTTGATTTTTATTGGAGATGAATTTGGGCGGAAGAAGGGGTATCTGTACAGACTCAACCATAGAAGAAGAAATAAAATACCGTTAACCCAACTCTGCAAATGGATTCAGCATAATGTGATGTGAATACCTTGGCAAATTCAGTCCTTACCCTGTAGCAAAAACGAGAATAACCTCTTCCAATATGCATTTTGAAGTCGCAGCTTCCTCCAAAAATAAGTTCATATTTCCCTTTATAACCTGATGTGATGATGTTCAGTGAGCTAGGTTTTTACCTGCTCCTTCAAGCAGTCGGCTCCTACTGGTCAAAGGCCTACCATGGGCTGGGTGCTGCTGGAGAAGGAAAAGGAGAATAAGGCAAGGTTCTGTCTTCTGGAAGTCTTACTATAAGATCATAATGAGGACATGAAAGGAAAGTGTAAGAAACCAACCCAGAAGAATCAAGATTGGATAGCATATGAATTTGAGCTAGTGGGATTCTTTATTGGGGTGGAGCAACCCTACGGAGTTTGTGATGTTTTCTACCCCATGATCTTTAGTGACTCTCGTGTCCTTGGTGAGCTGATTTCCAAGACATTATTATTAATGAAGGATGATACCTTTACATTGGGCATGAACAATTACTTGATAATAACTGCCAAGTTATTAATGTAGCTTCTTGTCAGTGTCAGCTACTGTGTTTACAAAGTGCATGATGCTTTTTCATCAAATACACAAGTAATTTGCGGGAAAATGAATACGATTTTTGCATGTGTGTCCTTTTCTTCTTCTTGTGACTGACAAGGTTAATCTGTTTCATGCAGTCTTTATTATTTAAAGGCTGGCTACACCTGTTCGTATTTGTGAGATTCTTTCTGGGCAGGCATAATAACTATAATCCACAGAGCAGTCCTGTGGCTAGGTCGGTACAACCTATGATTCCCAAGCCTGCGTCCCTGTCAGCATCTGCTAGGGAAGCACCTCCTTGAACTTGCTCATCTGTGTGGGCCATGAAGAGAAAAACTAGTCCAAGGATAACTTTCCCTCCTTGGCTTTTCGCTGTCTGAAGCTTTTTGGTTTTTAAAAAAGGCCTTTGGCCAAACCCTGATGATTGTGAATACCCAATTTTACAACGGTTCACTTTTCAAAGGGTTTTCATATTCATGATTTTCTTTGATATTCGCAAAATTCCATCTTTTCCCATTTTACCTCTCACAAAAGAGAACCAATAAGAATAGATGAATGTATCAAGGTGGTACACAAGCCTTTAGCCATGGAGTGAGGTCAGTTTCCTGACCTCAAGCTTAGATTCTCATTCTGCCTCTGGTGCACGACATGAAACTGGCATATTTAATTGCTCTTGCTGATATTTGGATACAGGATTTGGGAATCAAGTTACAAATATTTGACTTTTTTTGGTTAGCAATAATTTAGAAGCTAAATGGAATATATTTAAAATGATCAATAGAGAGATACAACTAAAATTAAGTCTCCAAGCACTGCAATTCTCTTTTGCCCGTTGATGAACTCAATGAACTAGAACTTGAAGTCAGCTCTCCTTATAAATAACCTACATTGGTGCTATAAGAGCTAATTGACAGTATTGCAAAATTGGCTTTGCCCCGGAGCAAGCAGTCATGGTGATCCTGAAGTTAACAGCCAAAATATAGCAATAAATTTTATTTGAAAAGTTTTTTTTAGTTTCCCCCGACCCCCACCCATGCTTGTATACATAGTTCATTTTCAAGCAAGTGAAATGCTTAATATACCTGGAAAAATCAACTACCTTATAAAATGCTTTTATTTTTTTCCTTTTGTATAAAATTTCAAGTTAAGAAAAAAAAAAATGGAGAGCACCAGGTTTTTTTTGTTTTGTTTTGTGTGTTTTGGTTTACGTATTCACTATCTTAAGAAATACATACAATAAATCCCACTTACTAAGTGTATTTGTTTTCTAGGACCACCACAACAAAGTACCACAAACTGGATGGTTTAAATAACAGAAATTTATAGGCTCATAATTCTAGATGCTAGAAATCCAAGATCAGGCTTTTGGTGTTTGGTTCCTTCTGAGGGAGAGTGCATTCTATCTTTTTCTTCTAGCTTCTGGTAGCCTAAGATGTTCCTTGACTTATAGATGGCATTTTCCCTGTGTCTTCCTATCATTTTCCTTTTATGCATATCTGTCTCTGTGTCCAAATTTTCCCTTTTTACAAGGGCACAATCATGTTGGATTAGGACCCACCCTAATGACCTTATCTTAACGTGACCATTTGCTGAGACCTTAATTTCAAATAAAGTCACATTTGAAGGTTTTGGGAGTTAAGAATTAATTTAACATCTTCGGGGGATACAATTCAACCCATAACACTATGTCACATCTTAGGATTTATATATATTTTTTATATTCTTTTGACCTGGCTAAATTTATAATTTCCATTAATGGTGTCCATTGGAAAGGGCAAGAACTGATGTTTTCTTAAGATCATCCGTGTATTAATTGAAGTTTGCATTTGCCCTTTGATGGACTTTGTTATTTTACATTTGATGACTTTCAATAAAAAACCACATGGAAAATCCCCAATGTTCTAAGTCTGCAGAGAAAAATAATGAAAATGATTATATAATTGGGAAGTTTGATCATCCTCTTGTTTTGTGTCAGTCGTCTCCAGGATGTTCCTTTTATGGATTGCCAACAAATGTACATGTGTTACTATTTCTTACATCATCTCAGCCTGCAGATGGAGGATAAAAAGTACAAGGATAAGGCAAATTTACCATATTCACACAATTATTTAAAAGAAAAATAGGACTTCAACCCACAAGTGTTCTGAACTAATAAAATGAATTACCACAAATATAGGCAGTGATGTTTTTCTTTAGCAGTTGGTAATTTGGCTTAAAATAAATCAGTCAAAAATCAGAAAGAAAAGAAACCTAAACAATATTCTTTGTGAGATCATTTTCATCAGCATACAAACATATTCTAAATTCTCTCTCTCTCTCTCTCTCTCTCTCTCTCTCTCTCTCTCTCACACACACACACACACACACACACACACACACACACACACATTTCCTCCAGTTCCCTCCAGCTATTTTCTCATTTCTCTGGCCCGTTGATAGCAACATCCCCTAAAGGAGGAGTTGTTTCCAGTTTTGTTTTTATTTTAGTTTTTTTTTTTCTTTTTCCTCATTCTCCCTTGAAGCCTCTACAACCAGGCTTCCACCACGTGCGTGCATTCTACCCCAGCCTGCTTTTGTCAAAGTCACTAACAACCACCACATTCCCAAATTCAACGGACAACTTCCAGTCCACCTCTTACTACTCTAAGCTCCGGCACACTTGGTCACTTTCTTCTTGTAACACTCCTGGTTTTCTCCTCCTTCACTGAACACTCCTTATAGACTTTGTTGGGTCCTCCTCCTCTGATCGCTTAACTCTGAACTGCTCCAGGCCTCCTGCTTTGGAACTTTACTTAACAGCTACACCCATTCCCTTAGTGATCTTATCCAGGGTCGGGCCTTAAAAATCATCTGTATATGCCCACGTTTAAATCTTCAGCTCACACCTTCCCCTTGAACTCCATACTCCTATATCCAGCTACCTACTAAACGCTGACACTCGGATATTTCATTGACATCTGAAACTTAACATTTCTGAAACTGCAATCTTAATTGGCCCTCACTTCCTGATTTTTCAATCCATCGAAGACCACTCCATCCTCCAAGTTTTTTATTTAAAAAATGTTGGAGTTCTCTCTGTTCTCTCATATATGACTGTTAGCAAATCCTGTTGGCTCTAAACTGAAACTATATCTAAGAAGTAACTGCTTCTCACCACCTCCCATCACTATTAAATTTCCATCATTTCCCATCTGAATTTTACGAAAACCTCCTAATGGCTTTCCTGCTTCTGCCTTTGCTATCCTTTCTCCAAGTCTGATCTCAACAGACTAGCCAGGATAACCCTGAAAAAATGTAGGTCAGACTGAATTGCTCTCTTTTCAATGCCCTCCAGTGGCTTTTCACCTTATCTACAGTGAAAGCCATAGCATTACATGGCCTATAGCTGCTGCACAGGACGTCCTCCCCATCATCTTTGTGATGTCCTGTTCCAGTCTGTCGTCACTTGGCTCCAGAAACTTTGAGCTCCTTGCCATTCTGCAAACTTGTCACGTATGCTCTTGCATCAGGGCCTTTTAGCTCTGCAATTGCCTGTGTCTGGAAAGCTCTTGCTTCATATGTGTTCATGGCATGTTCCCTTAACCCCTTCAGTCGTTCTCAAACAGCACCTACTAGGTAAGGCCAACCCTACAATATGATTTCAAATTACACTGTTTGGATTTCACTGTTCCTGTGCTCTGCTTTAGTTTTCTCTGTAGCTTTCATTGCCATCAGGCATGCTGTCTCTTTTACTTGTTTTACTAATTGTTGGTTCCCCCCCACCCCCCTCAAAGAGTGTCAGCTTCTAGGAGATAGGGATATAGGACACTTTTGTTCACTGCTATCTATCTATTCTCAGTGCCTGGAACACTGTCCAACACATAGTAGGAACAAAGTAAAAAAAAAAAGAATGAATGACTGAATAGTTCTTAACTATTTCTAGTTCATAGATATATGAACTATTTTAAGATTTGATAAAATTTATGGAACCTTTTCCCAGAAAAACAAAAGAAGTGCTATACACAGGTAATTTCATACCTAAATTCTGAGGTTAATAAATTCCCTGAAACCATCCAGGGACGCTTTACCTGTCTAGGATCTGCTGGTTAGGCTCTGGCCTAGAAAAAGGGGCTAAATGCAAAACCAGCTCTACTGTCTGTTTGATGACTGCTACTCCTACTACATGAGTTTCCTTTGTTCATTCTGCTATTGGGGACTTAATTTCACCAGCATAGTTTGATTTTTATTTTATTTTGATAATGTTTGCCCTTTTTGATAATTTCCGCCCTTTAATTAAAGTTTCAGTTCATTAACTTTTCATGTAATTATTGATATATTTGGGCTTGGGCTTATCATTTTATAACTTGTTGTCTATGTCTCTCTGTTTTTTTTTTTGTTTTTCTCTTCCTCTGCTCCTGTCCCCCATTTTTCTGCACTACCTGAATATATTTTATTTTTTTAAGATTTTTATTAAAATATCATTAACATACAATATTATCTTAGTTTCAGGTGTACACCATAGTTATTCAGCATTTATATACTTAAAAAAGTGACAACCATGATAAGTACAGCAACCATCTGAAACGGTACCATGATATCACAATATCATTGACTATATTCCCCATGCTATACATTACATCCCCATGACTTACTTGTTTTATACCTGGATATTTGGACCTCTTATTCCCCTTCACCTTTTTCCCCACTTTTCACATTTTTCAATTACAGTTGACATTCTATATTATTTTATATTTATTTCAGGGATATAGCATAGTGGTGAAATATTTATATAATTTAAGAAGTGATCCCCCTGACTAGTCTACTACTCATCTGACACTATACATAGTTATTACCATTTTATTGACTATATTCCCTATGCTTTATTTTACATCCCCGTGACTGTTTTGTAACTACCAATTTGTACTTCTTAATGCTGTCACCTTTTTCACCCTGTCCCCAGCCCCTCCCATCTATCATCCCAACAAATCTAGCACCCATCTGACACCATACATAGTTATTACAATATTATTGACTATATTCCTTACGCTATACTCTACACCCCCATGACTACTGCATAACCACCAATTTATACTTTATAATCATTTCCCCTTTTATCATCCCCCTTCCCCCCAAGCCCCCTGCCATCTGGCAGCCATCAAAATGTTCTATCTATGACTTTATTTCTGTTTTTTTTTTGTTTGTTTATTTTGTTCTTTAGATTCCCTTCCATGGCCAAGCAATATTCTCTTATACATATGTACCACCTCCTCTTTATCCATTCTTCCATCGACAGGCACCCAGGCTGCCTCCACATCTCTGCCACTAAACAATGCTGCAATGAACATGTGTATGCACATGTCCCCTTAAAGTAGCATTTTGGGTTTCTTCAGATAAATACCCGGAAGTGACATTACTGTGTCTTTCTTTGTCTCCTGTTACAGCCTTTGTTTTAAAGTCTATTTTGTATGGTATAGGTATTTCTAACCCATTTTTTTGTTCGTTTCCATTTTCATAAAATATCTGTTCCCATTCCTTTACTTTCAGTCTGTGTATGTCTTTCGATCTGAAGTGTCTCTTATAGACAGCATATGTAAGGGTCTTTTTTTCTTACCCATTCAGCCATTTGATTGGAGCATTTAATCCATTTACATTTAAAGTAATTGTTGGTCAATACGTAGTTACTTCCATTTTGATGTATATATAGTCTTAAATCCCTCTAATATTCCTTGTAATATTTGTTTGGCAGTGATGAACTTCTTTAAGCTTTTTCTTGACTGGGAAGCTCTTTATCTGTCTTCAATTCTAAATGATAGCTTTGCTGGATAGAGCAATTTTGATTATAGGTCCTTGCTTTTTGTCACTTTGAATATTGTGTGCCAATTTTTTTTTTTTTTTTTGGTTTTTAAAGTTTCTGTTGAGAAATCAGCTGACAGATCATTGGAGCCACCCTTGTAGGTAACTAACTGCTTTTCTCTTGCTGCTTTTAAGATTCTCTCTTTGTCTTTCACCTTTGGTATCTTAATTATGATGTGTCTTCCTGAGGGCCTCTTTGGATTTATCTTGTTTGGTGCTCTCTGTGCTTCTTGGGTTTATATATCTATTTCCTTCGCTAGGTTCGGGAAGTTTTCCATCGTTATTTCTTTAAAAAGGCTTTTCAGTTCCTTGCTCTCTCTCTCTTCTCCTCCCATTACCCCTATGATGTGAATGTTGGTATCCTTGATATTGTCCCAGAGGCCCCTTAAACTGTCCTCATTTTTTTGGAATCCTTTTTTTTTTCTTCTTTTTGATGTTCTGATTGGGTATTTTCTGCTACCTTATCTTCTAAATCTCTGATTCAAACCTCTGTTTCATCTAATCTACTGTGAAGAAAATTAATGTATTTTCATTTCAGTTATTGTATTCTTCATTTCTGACCAGCTCTTTTTAATGTTTTCTACCTCAATTTTTATGTTTTCTCTCTTTGTTGAAGTTCCTTATAACCAGTGTTTTGAGCTCTGTGCCTGATAGAGTGCTTATCTTCATTTTGTTTAGTTCTCTTTCTAGAACTTTGTTCTGTTCTTTTATTTGGGATATGTTCCTTTGTCTCCCCATTTTAGCTGCTTCCTGTGTTTGTTTCTATGTATTAGGTAGGGCTGCTATGTTTTCCAGTCTTAGTAGAATGATCTTATGTAGTAGGTATGCTGTGGGGCCCAGTGGCACAGTATTTCTGGTCACCTGAACCGGGTGTTCCAGATGTGTCCCTTGTGTGGGCTGTGTGTGCCCTCCTGTTGTAGTTAAGCGTTGGTTGCTGTTTGAACATCAGTGGGAGGGATTGACTCTCAGCTGATTGGTTGTGAGGACTGGCTATGACTATAGTGGAGGAGTTGTTGTGCAGGGTCTGACCCTATGGAGCAGGATTCACTTTAGCAGGTTTTTGGTGGCTGCCCAGTCTGCCCTTTGGGTGTGTTGTCCTTGGAGGCAGTTGGATGATGTCCCAGCCCTGTCCCAAGGTGGCCACCAGGCTTGCCATTCCTGGGGCATCCTAGGAGGGGGATCTGCCACAGGCCATGTTCAGCCTCCAACTCTGCTCTGCATGGGGCCACCTGGCATGAGCCACAAAGCAACCCACAGATGGCCACCACCCCACTGGGCTTGGAGGTGCTTGGAAGAGGCCAAGCCTTGAACAGAGGCCTGCTGCTGTTAGTGCCAGACTTAGGGCTGCTCAGCAAGAGGTATGGGGCATGCTGAGGACAGATGCTACTTGTTTGGGTTTTGTGAACCTTTGAGAGATTTTAGGCAAGTCCACAGCATAATCCAAGACAAGCTGTTTGTTTGAAAAGCCACTGGAACCCTGGGCTGGGAAGCCTAGTGTGGTGCTGGCACCCCTCGCTCCTCCAGAGGGTATCTCCGCAACTGAGATATCCCTCCCAATTTTTAACGGTCACATTCAGGTGTGGAACCAGCCTATTCCAAGACTCTTCCCTTCCTACCAGTCTTGAGGTGCTTCTTCTGTATGGCCTTAATGGTAGGACTTCGGTTCAGCTAGACTTCAGACAGTTCTCAATGATGGCTGTTCTGTAGTTCTGTAGTTAAAATTACAAGTTTAGTTGTAATTTTGATGTGTTGTGAGAGAAGGCAAGCGCAGCGTTTACCTACTCCATGATCTTGACTGGAAATTCCTGCCAGCATAGTTTTAAAAAGGTCAAAGTCACTTTTTGAGAAACCTTTATAGCTTTGTACCCATACCCCACTCCCCACTCTGAGTTCTGTCATTTTCCTTTCTCTTCTCTCTTCCCAAGGTATTTCTCTACTTTCATAAACTTTAAAGAGGAAATGACTGCAAGATCATAATTGGGATGAGGCTTATGTAAAGGGCCAGGAGTGAAATCATTTTAATTCCTGACTGTCTCTTTAAAGCTCTGCATTCATTCCCTTAGGAGGTGCCCTTGTGAATTGAGCAAAATGGCACATTTGTTGCTGAGAAGTTCTATGATTGCAGAATCTTGCCCTCAGCACTTCCCAAGGAAAGCAGCCTCTGTGAATTAAGGATTTATGGGGGACCATGTTTCAGCTAGAAGGATTTGAAGATCTGGACTTACATGCTGGGATCCCAGCTTGATTAAAGGTTGTGGAGAAGCTGATACAGTAAATAGTCTTTGCTATCAGTGGACTCATATTTCCTGCTAGAGATAAACCAGGCCTCGTGCTATAAAGCAGTCAGTGAGTCCTGCGGCAGCTGACTCAGCACTCTGCCCTCTACTGTGCTGGCACCTTCTATTGGAAATGGCCTCAACATCATAAATGTTCACATCAGAGATACAGGGCATGGCGACGAGTCGAAGGTAAGTTGGATTCATTCATTAGTTCCTTCATGTAAACACCTGATCGCTTTCCCCACACTCCACTGTAAAGCAGACACCTGTGGTTTTATTTCTCTGAGCCCTCATTGATGCCATTTATTTAGAAAGCCAGCTGAAGCCTTGAGAGAAGTGTACAGGTTTCTAAGAAAACTTGGTTCAGGCTGCCCTTGGCATAGAGAGCATTTGAGTTCCATGTACCTACCCATGCCAGCACCACAGGAGAGAGGCAGCACAGGAATAATCCAACATGGCCCTTTTATATTTGACTTTGCAATTCATCATGTGCCTCAGATTCTTAATAATTTTTCATGGTAAATTTCTTGGGGGGAGCTGGAAGAGCTAATAGTAAGAGAAGTGTCTGATCTTTGAGTTCATATTGCATAATAGAAATAAGTAGCAAACGGGTGTCTGACAATCCACTTGGATACTGAGAAGGAAACAGTTTCAATTTAGAGATTGCTACTCAAAGTTTGGTCCTAAAATAGTAACATCAGCATTCCTTAGCAGCTTTCTGACTAGTGGATTCAGGAGTCCTGCCCTGCACCTAATTAATCACAATGTACATATTAACAAGATCCTCAGGTAATTCATTTGCACATTAAGGGTTTTTTTTTGTTGTTGTTGTTTGTTTTGTTTTGTTTTTCCAGAAGGGTTGGTAGCTGTGCTTTTGGAATCACTTTGGGAGTTTTCGAAAGACTGATGGGTACCTGGGTTCTACTGTCAGAGAGCCTGTTTTTATTGATATGGGGTTCAGTTTGGTCAGGATGGATTTTCAGGGCTCTCCAGGTGGTTGTAAGGTGTAGCAAGCTGAGAGCCCCTGCTTTAGAGCAAAACCAGGAGACATCTCCTGCACAGGTGGGTAATTAAGAGTGATGATATTTATAACAGACTTGTAGTTAGTTACCTGGCATTCGACCAGCCACAGCTTCTCTTTGAGTTTTCTCTATTTATATGGTATTAGCTGTCATCTGAATCACCAAAAAAAGTTATGATCTCCTTGGTTTGCCATGTTCTCTGTTTTATCTACCTAGTTGAAAATGGACAGATTGGTTTTGCTGTGTATGGTTATTCTAGAATAGTCAATAATCTTGTTTAATTTGAATCTCGTTTTCTCATATGCTTTTGAAGTGGAAGGGTATGGTCTAAAGATTGTCCTCTAAAGGCTGCCAGCAATGCTATGCAACAGTTGTTCCTTTCTCTCTTAAAGCAGTAAGAGCTGAGATTTCGAAAGGATAAGTAACCACCCAAGTTCCGCAGCCTGCCACTGATAAAGCCAAGGTTTGAACTGGGCCTCTGAATAGGCTTTGTCCGATTCTTAAAGCCCACACTTTTCTACTTCACCCTGTTGTTTCCCAAAAAACTTAGCTGTGTATGATTAATAGCCACTTAAAAAAAGGAATTATGATTTATTTTCTTTTTATGCAGCCTTTTTATATGCAGCTTT
>NW_017732259.1:207542-234475 GCF_001890085.2 Hipposideros armiger | reverse complement strand
CAAATGTGGTTAAATCTGATGAAAATTGGGACCAACAGTGATTACTTTCCCCGTGTAGGTGAGAGTGGCTTTTTGAACTAGGAGATATTATATTTTGTTGTCAGGTGAATAGAGCCTAAATATGATGCTTGCATATATCCAGGGGAGGGGGTCCATGCCCTCACCAAATCAGTGTACGATTCCCTGCTATGTCTGGGTTGCAGATGGAAATAAAACTCCTCACTGCCCTGAGATGAATCAACCTACAGTTCACAGTGGCCGCATTCCTGGGAAAACAACTTGTCAGGAGAGAAGATTAAAGAGGACCATGTTTGACTCCAATGCTGCCCAATTGGTGAATTATATTTTTAGAGCAATCAGTTTAAATTCTAGAGATTAAAATTGCGCTGCTGCTCACTGACTGCCTGGGTGACTTGGCATGAAATTCAATTTGCTTTAACATGCATGGGGGATAAGCAGAGGGGCGTTCATTTCACATTTGAGAGTTGCTATATTACTTTGAAAATAACTAAAATCTTGGTGTAAGCATTTGCTCTCCTTTCCCTTCTTCAAAACAGCCATGATGCTCTGGCCAAACTCAGTTCTCTAGGCTACTAGTCTGGGCTAATTTTTCCTTTCTTTATGATTTTCATTTTTTCTTTCCTTGATATTAGTATTAGTTGAGCACTTACCATGTACGAGGCACTTATTTAATTGATCATTTAATCAACATTCAGCACATTTAGCATCCCAAGCTGATAACTGAGGAAAGTTGACCTCTCCTGACTCATCCCTCCTGACCTTGCCTCTATTTGAGTGGCACAAGGGACAGCGCCTCTCTCAGGGCTCCTCATCTTTTTTTTTTTCATGTCTGCCTTCCACATGACCCTTGATTGGAACCCTGATCCATGTTGCGTGAGCCTAGTTGCAAGGAAGAATTTTGGGATCAAAGGCTCTATGTTTAATATTTACTGTATAGGGATCCAGCTTTCAAGAAATGACTTGGTCCTCAAAGATATATCACTTTAAAGTTATTTACTTGATGTGAATAATTTAAGGCTGAGCTAAGCCCCAAATCTGAAGGCTAGCAACAACAGCAACAGCAATAATAAAGTGCTGCCAGTGAATCAATGTCTTGAACCTTACCTAGAGAGTTGAGTCTATGAATGAGCCATTTTAAACGTTTGAGGCTAATGAAATGCAATGGATATTAAAATTGTCTAAGCCAGGGGCCTGCCCTGCCAAATAATCTGTAAGCACCCAAATCATTTCTACTGCTTGGGATTTACATTTAGATGTAAACTAAATGGCCATTGGAATGCCAACTAACAGCCCCCATTGATTCATACAGTGGGTCTGATGTTTGTTAATTCCTGGGCTCTATAAACTTGAATTAAATTTGAATTGTGCTTGTTGTAAAAGTTTTAATGGTTCACTACTTGAACAGTAAACCTTCCTTCTCTGGGATCTTTTAGTAGATACTTTTCTTATAACAATAGTAAAGGGATGTTTGCTTGGCCCCCTACAGATCCTCTTTTACTTTATTACTGGATGCTGGCATGATTTATTATTTAATAGGTTATGGAAATATGCCATTTATTGAAATGGTAGTCACTAAGTACTGTAAAGAATCTCAGGAGAACTATGTGCTTCGTCTAATTAAGCTGCTTTGAGTTTATTATAAGACAAATGTATCATTAGTTGATGTTCTTGCATGGAATACCAGGTAATGGGCATATTTTTAACTTCCTCGTGACCATATGTTACCCCACTGTAATTTCCCACAACTGATATCAAATCGAGTGCTGATTTTGTTTTTTTGTTTTTTTTAAAGATCCCAACAAGTGTGTCCCTTTGAGGAAATAAGTTCAGTACTTCTACTAGAACATTGCATTTATCAGTGCTTAAGATAAAATCTAAATGTGTGTTGGAGAGGTTTAAACGTGAGTGTGTCTTCTCTAAAGGAATTGAGTTAATCTTGTTCCATCAAAATATTGAGGTCCTCAAGTATCTTCATCACAGCCACCATCATCAACCATTAGCATTTCTCCTCATTCTCCATTTACATTTTCAAGTCGCTGATAAATAGCAAAATAAGCAGTTGGTGGTGATGGTTTACTTTTTAAGCAGTAAGGGACCAAATTCAGCCATGACAATATAGAACTAGATAAAGCACCCCCAAAGATATTAGTGTTTTTCTGCCTTACTGGAATTATGTGGTAGTTTGGCCTATGTATAATAAAAATGAAATTTTCTTTCTTTTTCAAGTATTTGACATACCATCCTGATTAGTTAGTATCTTGTTAACTCTTCTTTGCAGTATAGCTTAATAATGTATTGAGCTACAGTATGCCCAGTTGCATTGAATAGGTTGAAATTTATTATCTACTGCACAATCAAAGATTATGTGTTCCCTAATTGAAGCTTTTTATTCCTTCATGTCACAGTGGGCAAATTTCTGAATAAGTAAGTAGTAAGGAGACAGATGTTCCAGACCTACCCCTGCCTCTAACATAGTCGCCAGATGACTGCAGAACCAGGGACATCCGTGTCATTACACAACAACGGTTACGTGTCACTTCTGCCTAGTGTTCTGAGATGGTGCCAAGATTGAATGAGATAACCTCAATGAAAGTGCTATCTAAACTCTAATGGCATAAAGCTTTGAAAATGTGACATTATTTGGTGTCCTGAAACAACAAGGTACTAAATAATATCTCAGTGGCTTGAATTAATATGGTCTCCAAAAGAGCCTCATTTAGGAAATTGCTTAAATGTGAAAGAATTTCATTCCATATGCAGTATTTGCTGACTGACACAGTCTCTCTGTGATCCAGGAGACATCTGCCTACCAAGAAAGGAGGGGCGTGGTTGGCAGGGTAAATAGGGGTAAATGAGAGAAAGGGTTTCTGTTGCAAAGAGCAGCCCCTAAGAGTTTGGTTGGGGCACTTAACCACTCACATGTGGGCCACTTTTGGCGCTTCCTTCTGCTTAACCTTTGACAGATGCATCCTTTGAACCTTTTCAGTTATGGCAACCAAGCTTTAGGAGTATTTCTACCAAAACACTTTATTGAAAGAAACAGAAATGAGAATGTCACAACCAGCGGTTAGAGGAGATAGAATTCTAGAATGGAGGGTGTATGGAGGAGAGGGAGGGGTGGGTGAGGATTAGGGTACGTTACAGAGTAGAGGAAGGGAGAGGAGGATATAATTATGGTGCTTGCTTTGAAAAGCTTTTTTGTCCAATGCCATCGTGAGCAACCACTCATCACATTGGCGCAGAACTCGAAAGGCCATGCGTCACAGGATTTCCTTGTCCAGTGTTGCAAGCAGATGCATCTGCAAGTGTCACATGCATTTCTGGGGACAGAATTTTAAGGGGGCAAAGGTAGAACAAAAAACAATCACTGATGTTGTGAGGGCTGTGAAAGTAAGTGGGATTTGAGGGCAGGGGGAGGAATTTGGAGGGAAATTTAGAAGAGGTCTTAGGGAGATATCATTTCTATAGTTCCAGTGTTTGAACTCATGCCTTGGGCATGGGCAGAGTCATAGAGAAATACATTTCCAAGGCACCCTGTGGAAGATCTTTTGGATGGAAGCAGTCAAGTCTAGAGCACTGTTTCTCAAACTCCAGCACTGATGCTGCTGCTCTGGGGCCATGCTCTGTTATTCACCAGAGGACTTTGGTTCTAGGCAAAAGGGTCAGCTGCCATTGTGGATGGAGGTCAGGGATTGCTACACTGGTTGGAAAGGTGGACAGAGAGGCTCAGATGCTTCTTTCAACTCTAAACTCTCTAACTCTATTACACGCTGCTCAGTGGATATTGATTTGTTGACAACTCCCTGTATTACCTAAATCCTTGCAAGTCTTCCTAGTTGGTAGCAGCCCAAGAGTTTCCTCAATAGACAGAGAGTACATGCAGTGGGAGTGCTGATGTTTATTTGTCTGTCTCCAAGTGTCCAGAGCGCTGATGTGGTCAGGGTAAGGGTTCATTGAACATGTGAGAGAGTCCATGTGCTATTTGGTTTGGGATGTTCTAATTTCTGTGTTAGTTATAGGTCATTTTGCAGTGGCCATTCCTAATTGTAGTAGACACTCCTATGTGCCTACCACAAGTCCATTCTGTTATTTGTCCTTAGTGATATCCACGTTGCCAGTGTGCTCAGCTTAAAAACAAAAACAAAAAAACTTGACTCTCTAGACTTCCTTCCTGCTCAAAGTGACCTCATGATATAGTTCTGGCCAGCAATATGTAAGCAGAAACCTCCTGGCAGAGACAGAGTTTTTCTCCTAAAAGGCCAACCTGCTCTTTTTACTCTTCCCTTACCCCACCCCTCCCTGCCACTGCCCCTTGCCTGGAAAACATACACAGTATCTGGAGGTTCAGCAGCTCCCTTATAAGTATGAGGACAAGAGCTAATTCTGAGGCTTGTAGAGCCTCTGACTTCCTGGAGCTGCTGTACTAGTCCTGAACAGTCTCCTAAACAACTTCTTGCTATGTGAGAAACATAAACCTCATACTTTTAAAATTGCTCTTGGGTGGGTTTCTATGACCTGCTACCAAACATAGTCCTGACTGATAGTCTAGCAATCACCATGCTTCAGGCTATTGTCACTGAAGTTTGTGTAACTCAACATTGTAAGTCATCAGCAGAGAGGCTCCTTTATATGTGATGATTGACTTATTTTTGTTTTATTTATTTACATTGACATATTTTTTTTCTGCTTTCCTGAACTCTTACATGATTTTTTTTAAGTCTTGCTTTCAATGAACATTAAAGTAACATTTCTAATTAAGCAGAATTGGTACTGTTTTGAGGTTAAAATAAATGACATGGCAACAAAAGTGGATATTTCCTGCCATGGTCTATAATACTGGGCAAATCTGTACAGTCACGATATTCACCTTTTTATTTCCCAAAAAAAGATTCCATTTTTTAGTCCACCCATTTCACTCCCCAGAATGACCACTGTTCTCCGCTGGAATCTTCTTTATCCTTAGTAACTCTCTTATGTCAATTATATAATAGTTTGGCCCTTTTTGGCTTTTGTTTCACGTTGCTTCTTTTCTCTCGGAAAAGCAACCTGCAGAGCAATAAGATAGGGAACATGCCTGCCGGGCTGGATTTTCTTCTCTAAAATAGCTTTGGCCACTGGGTAGTGATAAAAGGAGCTGGCACACTGCAGAAGCTAAAAGCCAGGTGAGTGGGTTTGGCCTCACATTGGTCCAAAGGTGACTTCTGCGTAGAAAGTGGAATCTGTGTTTGGTTTGAATATCAACAGGGGGGCAGCAGGACATGGTGGAGACATCACTGTACCTGGAATCAGGTGCCCAGGAACTCCAGCCTGATGATTCCACCTGCTGATCCTGCAAGTGATGTGGCCCTGGGCCAACCTCTTCACTGGGTTGAAGTGAAGTGAAATATCTCTGGGCCTCATTCTTGAAAGGAATGGCGTCCAAGATGTCTTCTAGCTCACATCCTGAGCTATTCTCGTTTGATAAACATTGTGTCCCCTCACGACGGTCCAGGCATTGTCCTAGGGATGTTGATGCAGCAAGGAACAGTATAGAGAGAAGGCACCAAGGTTTAAGAGTCCAGAAAATGGGAGAGAACAGAAGGAAGACTGGCATGGGGGGAAGGGATGCGGATAGAGGAGGAAATGGAAGCATTAATTAAAACGTGCCTCGATTCTACATCTTCAGGGAGGACTTCTTGGACTGCTGCACTCATCATTGATTTCATTTTCCAGGGAATCTCAAAGCATTTCTGTCAGCCTCATTGGTCAACAGTATCTGTCACCTGTATTAGGAAATACCTTCCTGAGTATTTTGCTTCTCTTCTCAATGAGATTGAGAACACTTAGAGACCAGGTACTGCTGTATAGCTGCATCAAAGTACCTTTTTGGTATGAAGTATTAAATAACCCAGGAAAAGGCATAGCGAGAAGTCAGAAAAGGTACTGATGGAATGGGATGTGATCACTGGAACATGGGGGTGATGAAAGTGAGCTAAGAGTGCTGACTTCAGACAGGCTGACCACCCATAGCCATGCGCAAACCAGTGGTTATATGTACCCCTGGAGCAGTACAAAGTGTGGCAAAATGAAAAGTCAGCTAATGGATATCTTACAGTAGAGTGGTTTTCATTTACTGAATCCATGGCATGCATTCATCTCCACAGATCACTGATGGATCACCCGTAAGTTGCCTTGCAAGGAGGCATCTGGAATAGCTCATTTTTGGCAAGGAAGGAAGGAAAAGAGAAAGCAATGGGAAAGAAAGGGATAGAAGAAGGTAGCATGATGTGCTGTAGATACATTTCAACAATGGCACGATCTCTCTGTGTTTGGTATTCATGTCTATATTGCCCCTGTCTTTGTGAGCCCCCAGAGGGCAGGAAGTCTCACTTCTATCTTTATCTCTCAGAATACCTATCATAGAGTTGGGCACAAAGCAGATGCCCCCAGAAACAGGACTGCACTGGCAGAGGAATGGAGCCACGGTCTCTTCTTCCTCCCTGACTTGCAGCGGAACCAGAAGGTGTGGTGGCAGAATATAGGAAAAAGGAGCATCCCAGGGTCTTCTTATTTCTTGATGCTTGCATAATGAAGACAGAAGAGCTAGTGTGATTCTTCTAGTCAAATGCTCCCATTTTGCCTCTAGCACTAAACAAAAGGCAGGGCTTAGGGATTCCTGGCTCCAGGCCGTAGACAAATTCAATCTATTAGATTCATATAGGTAACATCATCAAACGCTCATCTCCACAGATGTCCACAGCTACTGCCTGACCCAGGATTCTGCTAGGAGAAGCCATCTCTAAAGTTGATTTTCTCATTGACACTTGTTTGTACAGGGTAGTCTTAGGACATGGGAACAGAGAAGCAAAACTCATCTTTGCACATGACACCAAAGAGAAAGATAAATGGGGCTACCTATCCCTAGTCTTCATGAGTGTAGGTTCTGTGAAGGTAGAAACTGTACCCTTCTTGTTCATTCCTTAGTTGTATACATTGAGGCAACATCTTCAAACTTTCCTTGCATTAGTTTTATCATCCATGAAATGTGGACACTATGAGTACCTATTTCATAGAGGTGAGATGGGAAGAAATTCAGCTGAGGCTTACCAAGTGTCTAGGACAGTGCCTGGCACATAGTAAGCATGCAATGAACATTATTAACTATTACTTGCCATTATTTCAGCCTTACCCTGTGTCTGGCACATAATAGACACTCAAAATATTTTTGTTGAATGAATATCTACAGGACTTCATCAGCAGTGCTCCACTCTTGTTTAACTTATGATCCCTTAAATCATTTTCAGGGAAGTGTGTGTTTCCTCACACATCTTTAAGTAGATACCTGAAGTGTTTCATCCTAAGTCTAAACAGTTACAATGGATGTGATTTCTAGCGTTTTGTGTATGTTGACATTTTAAAGTAAAACTCTTACATCACTCTTTTAAATATATCTAATGGAGCAGAGATATTACCATCTTCCATTAAAAATATGAGTAAGTTATTGCATAACATTTTCACCTGTTGCATTATTTATTTTTCTCTTTGGATGCGGATTCCTATTCTATCCTATCACATAAATTAACACTAGAATATTCTATTTCTAGGCTTGAATTTTTTTTTACTCACTTTTAAACCCCCAGCTATTCTAGGACCACTTATTAAAAAGACCTTACTTTCCATGTCATACTGCTTTGATGTCATTATGAAAACAAAGTGACCATATATGTGTAGGTCAATTTCTGCACTTCACTTGGGTATGTTGACCTTTTATTCTGTATGTATGCCAATATCACACTTTCTTAATTACTATAGCTTTACAGTAATTGAAATTTAATAGAGTAAGTCTTTCAACTTGATTCTTCCAGGTAATCTTGGGTCTTCTGTTTTTTTGTATTGGCATATAAATTTAGAATCAAATTATCAATTTCTACCTCAAAAACAAACTGCTGTGATTTTGATTGGGATTGCACTCAATCTATAGATAAATTTGGGGAGAATTGACATCTTAACAAGATTGAATCTTATCTATAAACATCATATGTCTAAGTTTTTTTAGTTTTAAACATAGTGGTGTTAAAGTTATTTTATTAACTTTATTCCCAGGTATTTGATGTTTTTGAAGCAATTAGAGAAGGTAGTAGAACAAAATATTTGAATTGATGCTTACTTTTCTTCTGGTGAACCATACAGTTAGCATGAGGTTATATGCTAAAAAGTTTATCCTTGATTGAGCTATTATTAAAACAATTATTAACACATAATTGATCAAAACAACAAATAACATAACTTTTGATAAATAATTATGAAACAAAGTACATTCCTTGAAGATATATATTATAGAGAGAGGGAGGTGGCAATTATGACAGTTTGATTAAAATAACTGTGCCCTTTTTATAGCACACCAGAAATTTTTACACCTTAGAACAGTATACTTTATAGCAAGATGCAGAATAGGTGAAAACTGTGCCTTTCTTTTGTAAAATGGGAGAATGAATGTGAAAGAGAAAAAGGAGAACCTCAATTATGGGAATATCTCAAGCAGACTAAGTTTTGGTAAGAATGTATATGGACTTTAAGTATCTGAAAAACTTTCCCTTAAAAGTGTCTTTCAATGTACTTCATAATCAGCTTTACACAGTCTTAGCAGTCCCTGCTTTTGAAAACCTCTCCTTTAGGACAAAAGAGCAACTGAATTAAAGTGCTTATGTTTGCAAATGCTTCGCTTTAAAAAGTGAAGTTAAGAGTTCATCTATAATAATGGTACTCTCACCTCTTTTCTTTCTGATGTCATTTCTCATGTCATGGAGATCAGTGCTTAACCCCTGGTTGATCTGGGTCACTGATTTGAATGTACTACTAGTATTTATTAGTGTTCTACTGATACTTGCTATTGATTATTATTAGTTTTCGTTATTAGGTATAAATTATTGAACTTACTGTAGTGATCGTTTTATAGTTAACCTGCCACAATTTGATTATACCCTGGCTGGGAATGGATGGTGCACGTGGATATCATGTGGGTAAGGCCCTCCCCATCTGTGCCCAGCTGCCCTGCATTGCATCAAAAGCCCTGTATTTTGTACCCCCATTTCTGAACTGTGTAATACTACTTCCTGTAGGCTCCAAATTGATTTTCTAGCAGACGGAAGATCAACCTGAAGAAGTAATGAGTGTTTATTAAGCAAAAAGGGACAACTATCCAGGCCTTCCCTGTAACTCCTAAGAATTATCAGAGTATGAAGAAGTTTAAACGCGTTCCTTAATAGTAATAAGTACTTGCAAAACACAGTAGCACGAATCATACTTCCATTTGTTCCTAATTTAGGGTGCTTCATTATCTTGGGTCTTAGCATGGGCTCACAGAAGACTGGGGGTTACCTCGTTCCGAATGTGTACTTAATGTGGACATAGATCTCTCTTCATGAAGCGAAGGTGACCCTGAGAAATATGGTGAAAGCAGATGTCCATAAACCACATGCAATTTCTGACAAGGTTTATTCTTATTCCAAAGACCACACATTCATGGTTCGACTTCCATTCAGAGGACACAATTAGTGCCAGTTCCCAAAGAAAAAACATTTTAAAGGGATGATATGACGTGGGCACACCCGGAAGGAGGCACCAGGATAAGTAGCTGGGACGCACAGGGACATGCAAGAGATGGGTTTGGGAGGCGTGGCCTGCATTCAAGTTCTGCTATGTATTATGGGTGTCACCCGTTGGGGAAATGTAATTTTTTAAAAAATCTCCTCTCTACCCAGAAAACCTCTCCACAGAGGTAGAAGAGAAAGAAAATAGTTTTATTATTGCATAAGCATTAAATCAGGAAGTGTTGTGTGTCATTCACGAAGGTTATTCACAAAGAGATTGCAAAGACAGGAAGAAACCCCACCCTTTCATGTAGCCAAGCAGATACACCCCATTCCATACAGGTTCTCGGGTGAGACAATAACTAGTTCTCAGGTAAGAGGCCAATACAGCACCAGTTTTGTTCCACAGTTCATCCTCGGTTCACCTGTTAATTGCGATGACCAACTGTGTTAGCAGATTAGCTTTATCAAAAAATAAAAATAAACATATCTTTATGACATGAGATAGTTTTGTAACTGTAGAGAGGAACCAGCTGACGGTAGGCTCCTTACCTTGTCACAGAAACTAGGAGATAAGGGCTGTATCTTCCTTGATAATTGCAATTCAAACAGATGGTTTCCAGGCCCTTGAAAAAGACTCCTGGATGGTAAAGCTCGCAAGAGGCTTATTTAACTTTTAAAAAGATGTATGTACATTCCAAAAAGAAAGAAAACATTTATAATGACAAGTTTTTGAAAGTAAATGAAGGGTTGGCAGTGTAAGTCTTTCCTTAGTTTCAACAGGGAGATTTCCCCCGCCTTTTTCTGAATTGTATTTATAAGACACACTTTCGAAAGTCACTCAGCACCCCCCAAATCTGTGTTCTCATCTGGAAGAGGGAATAATATCACCAATAATAATTCTTTCTCTTCACAAAGGGTTTACATAAAGGAATTGTGCAAAATGTATTTGTCCTTTTAAATTCTGCAATTAGTAGAAATATATCTTTACTGGTATTAGATTTACATGCAAACAGTTAATCTAATATTTAATGGGAACTTACATTTTTCAAAGAGCCTGTTTGAAGCCAAAAATCTCTTGCAAAAAAGTATGTCAGCTCCACACTGATGTGTTGTTTTGAGCATTTAATCTCTCTCTTATGTCTTACGCCAAAATCAGTTTTTATGAATTTTGTGTACGTTTCCTTGTTATCAGTATGTTCAAGTTCCATTTCATTGTTAAAAGTAAATGTCACAGTAAATTCAAAGCTAATTTAACCTCTTAAGTTAATTACAAGGATAAATATAGTTTTTAAGAAAATATATTTAAAAACTACATATCCTAAATAATTCTTTTGACTAAAAAATACTGCAAGACACATTTCAATACAAAAAAAACATCAATACACATACAATAAAAAAGTTTAGATATGAAAAACAAGGAAAGAAATGTTTTATTTCCTTATAAGTGCTTTTAAAAAAACATTTAAAAGAAAAAAAAACAAAAAACAAAAAAAACACACGCCACTACATGAATCCAGAGTTCCTTTGATTTGACGTATCAGGGGATAACATATGAGGAAAGCAAAACTGACTAAGAATAGCTCCTTGCTAATGCTAAGTATAAAAATTAAGTTAAATAGCCAAAGAATTTCAAGCACTGTGTGATGCCAGGCTAGGTAAGCGCCCCATGGACAGAAACACAGCACCACAGAACCACTGAAGGGGGCTTTGCTCTTCTGACACTGACCTCATCACCTGGTTATTTAATCACAGGTGAGTCCAAAGTTATATGAACAGTATGTCAAATCCAAGTTACCCTCTCCTATTTATATGGGGGGGTTCGATACTTAGGGTTGACTCCCCCCCACACACACACATTTTGATGACGGTACAGGCAAATGGGTAGGTATACACACCAATAAATTAGGTGGCTAGTATGATTCTGGAAATTACAATGCAAGTTAGAAATTATTCAGGATGGAATAAAATATTTAAAAGCCCTGTTATAAATCTTAGGCAGAAAATAAATGTTCATGAGACCAGTGATTAACCCAGTAGCAAAATGAAATTTCTATCCACCATTCATTAATCCCGTTTCCCTTCTCCCAACTCCAGAAAGTGTCTGCTCAATTCCCATTCCTGTGTTATACATGTGTAGTTTACCCAATTATGGCTAATTTTCTTGCATGCAGCAGGAGTGGTAATAGCCTCTAACAGTTGTTGAAATGTGGTGCCTCGCACTTACTGCAGTTGTGTCATCCTTTAATATTCCATAACATGTTTTCTAGTTCTGTTTCTAAAATCAAATTTGTGTGGGGAGGATTGAGTCGAATACAGTAAGTGGGTGGTTTTCTTCCTTTCAGGTCCTCAGAGACCCTTATCAGATTTAAGGTCTGCCTCAGGAGAAAGCTGTACCACTGAGATGGCTAAAAATAACTGTTCTCGCATCTTGCTGTTCTACCTGTGACTCTCTGGGAGAAAAGGCTTTAGAAAATAAACTTTTGATGGTGTGTTTTATAAATTGTATCTCCCTGATCATTTGAGTTCAATAGGGAGAATCAATTTTACTGTTTAATTAAAGCTTCTGTGACAGGACACTCCCCTCTTCTTTCTCCCTCTCTTTTTAAACCAGTTTACAAAAAAAGGAGATGATGAATATTAAAGCAGAGGCAACTGTGAAGTAAACTGTCTTGTTTGAACTGTTCCTGAAAATAGGGGTGTGCATTCAGTATTTGTATCTTAAAATCAAGTTTTCCTTGGACTTCAGTATTATTATTTGAGAGAAAAGAAACCGATATTTTGTAATCTGATTGATGCCCATTTGTCAGTGGCTCCTAATAATTTAGTTGATTAAGTATCTTCTCCCTGACATTCCCCACACATCCTCCCTTCCCCCCAAACAAAATGATGATCTGTAAATAGACACTTAAAGTCATTAGAGACATTCCCTATTTAAAATAAGCCTACAGAAAATCATTTTGTTAAGCAAATAATCCTTTTATAATCACCTCTGCTTCCTCTGCACAGATTTTAGTCTATCAACATTTTCTTTGAGCAGGAATTTTGTTTCTTTTTGAAGCAAGTGAAAGATGCACTTGATGTAAAGCTGGGCTCTGGAAACCAGAGCTGGGAAGAACTCAGGCTTATGATTAGTGATGGGGTTAAGGGCAAGAGTAATGGTTTGATTTTCAGGCAATGGCTTGGACATGATCTAACACACCGTAATCCCAAATCATTTGTGAGTTTTAGCCACCTGATGACACTTTGTCCCTTTTATCTGCATCCGTGGCCTTTTGTCTCTTCCCAATGCCCTATAATTGGAAATGGTATCAAAATGGTGTTGTTGTTGCCATCTTTACCACTTCTATTCAAGAATTAATATTTTGTTCTATCAACATACATGAGATATAGTTACCCCCCTTATCCCTGCTGTGGTGTGTCTGTCTCTCTGTCTTTCTCTCTCTCAATATGTCTATCCTGTACTCACTTTATCACTTAAAGGAAGCACTTTATGGCTTCTCTGTGACATATCAGAATTGCCAACATCACTACTCTTGTCCTTTGAGCCCGTTATTAAGTAAAATAAGGGTTACTTAAACAGAAGCACTGAGATACCACTACAGCTGATAAGAAAATCAGATGACTACTAAATGATCAAGGGACAGATAAGGGAAGGACTTCTTTAGTTAAAGAAAACCTATGAAATTTCAGTCCACCCAACTGCCCAATTTTTTCTAAACTATGGAATTCAGGGGACCACTTCAAAGCCACCTGGAGAGCAGCTTTCTTTCCATGAAGAAATTGCAAGTAAGCACCTATTTTTTACATGCTGCCCGCATATCAGTGCATGGAGGAGAACCCCTTGCCTTCTTAGAGCTTCCATTTTAGTGGTTGCAAAATAATCTTGTCAAATTTTGCAATAGGTTTTTCTTTTTAATGAATTTACTCATTTAATGAATGAGTTTTTTGAAAATGTGCCCATCAAAATGACTGAGCTGTTACACATAAGCTCCCTATTTTTACACTGTAGCAAACATTCAGTTGACTCTTTTGTCTGCATCACAATCATAGTTTTTTAATCTCTAATCTATTACCTTCTTCATAGCATTGCTAATATCTAAGATCATTTTGTCCTGTAGATTCTTTTAAAAAGATGCTCTCTAAGGAACATAAGATTATGTGACTGTTTCATAAATGAACAACTTAGGCTTGCCATTGTAATCTGAGAGGAAATAATGGTTTAATTGGTTTTTAGATGAAAAGATTCTGCAATCAGACTGTGTTTGTAATGGCATTTATAAAACAATTTTCTCCCTACAGTAGCATTGTAATTAAGACTTTCAATGAAATTGTCAGAGGAGAGGAGTCTACTTTTCCCTGTGGTCTGCTGCTCCGGCCTGCCCCAGCCTTGCACTGTGCCCTGTGATTGTGTTTCACTTCCTCTAATTAAGCTGACAGGGAACTCTAATGGCTGTCACTTACCTTCTTGATCTAAAAGGTGACAGGATTAGATTGTGGTGTTTCTTGCACAGAGCATTTATCATACCAAACAAATACCCCACTGCCAGGAAGACGGTTAGCGCTGCAGGGAAGACCCAAGGACTTCTGTGTGGGGCTCCGCCTCTGCGGCTGTGGGATGCCTTAGTTAGAAAGGCCAGAGAGAGCTTCCCGTTCAGGGATCCCAGTGTGCTCCTCTGAGTAGCTGTTCCTTGAGATTTTAATGGGTATGACAGGGGAATCTTTTTGTGGCTCATTAGATGTTGGAAAAGCAGGGTAAAATCCAATTAAGCAGGTTTCTCTGATCTTTAACTGTCAGTGACCTCATAGTTGCATTGTAAATAAAAAAAAAAATGGTATGGTGTTGGATGTGTGTGTGTGTGTGTGTGTGAAATGTTTCACAAACCTATTAGAGAATTTTGTGAGAGGCAAATTCAAGGCATGGCATTCTACAGATCACCTTTTGAAACTTGCAGATGTAGCGAATGGGGATCATCAATCACCTGGCTTTTTCGGCTCTAGGGCTCTGAACCCGGGTGGTAGTGATGGTAGACCCACGTAATGTTGGATCAGCCTTTCTAAAAATACCTCCATACGTCCCCTTCCATCTTCCTCCAGTACTGCTGGTGGCATGTGTCAAATTGTTACCGGGAAAATGACATTGATAACCTCGGCTCTTGTCTTCTTGAAGGAAAGACTTCCGTCAAGAGACAGAAATTTGTGCAGCATGAACAGCAGTTTATTAGTTAAAGAGAGTGCACTCCGAGACATGGAGCGGGCTGACCCAAGAGAGGGAAGCAGCTTCCCTTCCATTGCATGAAGGCTCTTATTTCTGTGGGCAGAATTGCCTCCCTGCTCCCTTCTCTTATCTCTGTCTCTTCCCCTGAGGTGCCTAGTCCTCTAGCATTTGCAATGCTTTTCTTTGATTTAGGGGCATGTGTAAACATATCCCCTTGATTTGAGGGATGAGTAAACACATCCCTTAGGGGTATTTGAAAACCTGGAATTCTATTGGGCAAGTAAGATACTGACGATCCTGACAAACAGGATGTGCCCCCCCCCTCTCTGACTTCTAGCAACATACCGGTACCCCTTTGATTTAGAGGTATATGTGAGCCTGGAGTCCTGCGGGGTAGCTGCCAGGGATCTTGACCCAAGTAAGATCTGCAGCAAGGGGCTTTCTAATCGGGGTTCAACTGCTCCTTTCTATCTGTCTACCTCCCCTATCAGAATCCCTCAGGTGCACTGCATGGAAAATCAAAATGTAGAGAACCCCTTACTGGTCGCGATGATCTTCCCTCACCTCTGGGCACTGCTGCCCTAGTGTGCTGCTGTGGTGGAGTGGAGAGTGCACAGGTTCTCCTGCGTTCAGAACCTTCAACTGACTAGTGTTAAAACCCAAAGTTCAACCGAGCAAATGGAAGATCTATTTGGCTTTATTAAGTGACTCATGAATCTGGCAGCATTCCATCCAGCAGCTAGGCAGCGGTTCTCAACCTGTGGGTCGCGACCCCTTTGGGGGTTGAACGACCCTTTCACAGGGGTCGCCTAAGACCATCGGAAAACAAAAAGATATTTATATTACGATTCATAACAGTAACAAAATGACAGTTCTAGAGTAGCAACGAAAATCATTTTATGGTGGGGGGGGGTCACCACAACATGAGGAACTGTATTAAGGGGTCGCAACATTAGGAAGGTTGAGAACCGCTGAGCTAGAGGGTGCTCTGAGGGGTTGTACAAAATGGTAGTTTTTATAGGAAGATGCGGGGTGTGAGGTGGGGGGAGTATTAACAGAAGAAAAGAAAGGATTATTATTTAGGGGAAGAGAATAGGTATGGTTTTTACCATTCAGATTATCTCTTCTTTCTAACAGGGCTAAGGGGATAGAAGAGAGGGCCCATGTGATAGATTATCTCACTGGTGTCAACCAGAAAATTCCAAACTGGTTGATTCAGGTTATATTTCTGGGAGAGGTTGAAACAACAATTAGATTAGGCCTTAAATCTAGATTTGTTATCATAGGCTTTTAGCAAAAGGGATGCTATGTTGGGCCTGTGGTTTTCTCTTTAACATGAGTGTTATGAATGTAGGCAGATTTCTTATGGCCTCTAAACCTCCACTATGCATCAATTGAAAGGAAGCTAAAAGTACCTTGTTTCAGGGTTATTGTGGAGGTGGAAGATAGCCTGTGTAAACCACCCGGACCATAGCAGACACACGTTTAATGGTAGCACTTATTATTATCTTAAGATTTTAAAACTTTATTAGATTTTCTTTGCCAGCAACTACACTATGACCAATATCTATTGTAGATGCAAATTGAAAAAGTCAGTTGAGCATTCAACTGTTTACAAATAGCTTTATGCTTGGTAAGAAACAGTATTATGATTAACTGGATTTTTGCACTTTCATATTCCACTTGAGATAGTGTGAAAAAAGTTTTAGGATGTTGTAATGGTACATTTTTAAAAAAAGAGGTAAATATTCAATATCAATCAGCTCATTCAACTAATAGAGATCATATCCTCTTTTTCTCTGTGAGTTTTTTTATCATTCGGCTGAGTAGGATATCGGAAATTGTAGCATCTGCAGTACTGCACTTCTATCAGCTTATTAATTTGAAATGGGATTGTGTTTAAATGTGACTTTTAGCAGTTCAGTTCCAAGGTATTTATTAATGTACTCAGACTGTCATCAGCATAATTTGGAAATCCATGTTACCAAATAAATGCATGTAAAATTCACCTCTAAAGACTTGACACATTCATGGAAAGTCATATTTCTGTGGGCAGATAACACACAATATCAATTTAGCATTTGATTGAACCTCAGGGGTCATACTAATGTCATAGGCATATATTTGCATTTAAATCCTGAATTTCCCACATTCTGTCTGTGTGATCTTTACACGTTTGGACCTTTGTATCTGCAAATGGAGATTATAAATAGGACCAAAGTTGCAGGTTGTTCTGATGATTAAAATGAAAAAGAAATGCATAGAAAAATACTTTATAAACTGTGAAATGCTGTACATATTTAGTTAGTATGATTTTTAAAAATTATTAGTAATAGAGTACATTTAGAGGACAGACGTTGCCTCACCCTGTAGTGCTAATCCCTACCATGTAATCTTCTTTCTATAAATTCTCATTGAATGTGCTAAGATTGGACAATTTACAACACCATACACACATTGTACTTTTTAAAACCATTTTGTTTAGACTTAGAAAGCAGGCTAATTTTTGTGTGAAAAGTCAACCCAAACAAAAGTAAACCTCAAAGTATAGGTTAGCCTGCTGGTCCATTCAGGCATAGGTTTGTTGTTACATGATACAGACGGTTTTGGAGATTTCAGATTCTCCTTTTGTGTCACCAAACTCCAAATTTAGGGGCATATTCCCAATTTCACTAACTCTCCTTAGCAGTTCCTGTTTTGAATTTGTGATTGGCAGATAGGTTTGCCAAATTTGGGGGTGGGAGAGAATATATATGTATATAGCAACCCTAGAATTGGGAGTGATGGTAGGCAAGCTGGCAAAATATCATTAAGAATAGTTTCAGTGCAGGAAGAGCTGTATGTGTGTTTGGGGGATGGGACAGTCTTTCATATATTAATTTATTCACATGAATATTGTTCAGAATATTTAACTAGTATATACTATCCTGTAATTTAAAAAACTATTTGTAAATATATTGCAAAAGATACATCCGTTGTAAGGTCAAGTCAATGCTGATTTCATTGATGATTAGTTGGAAGACTTTGCTACATTACCTTGACCAAGAATGACTTAAAATTGGGGGGAACAAAAACCATAGAAATTATCTAGTTCTAATATCTTGCTTTGGAGGTAAGAAAGCTAGGATCTCATACATTTCAATTACTTGCCACAGAAAGATAAGCAAAATGGGAAGTAAGACTCAGATATCCTGGCTTTTCACTTTTCCTCACCCACCCTTACTTGCATATGTGACAAAGCAAAAACCATATGCCTGGCACTCAATAAACTCCTAGTAAGTGTCCAAACTGTGGCCAGTTCTGATTTTAATAGTCACTTGTGGCCATTAATCAGCAAATGTGTATCGAATACCAACTGAGTACCAGGTAGTATAAGGCATTAATGAAACAAAGATAATGATGACATTCTAGGAATGTGCATGGCACAGACACATGAACCTGCAACAAGAGGGTTAGAAGAACCATAATAGAAGGATGGACGAAGTGCAACGCAAGCACACACAGAAAGGCACAGCTACTCTCTGAGGAAATCAGGGGTTCTTTAAAAAGGAGGTGACATTTAAAGGAGACCTTCTACAGGCAGGTGAGGAGGGAAGGGGAAGACATTCCAGGGTCTAACACAGTGAGTGGTCAATGTTATTGAACAAAATGTCGGAGGGAATATAGGCATCTAGAATGCCATGTGGAAGAGCCTAGAGGCATGGAAGCACAGTGTGTTCAGAAAATAGTGACGAATACGTGGGGTCCTGTTCGGGGTAGGAGATAAGACTGGAGAGCCACACCGAGGTCACACTAGCCAGGACCTTCTTGGACATTATCTTGTAGGTGGTAGGTTGGCATTAGAAGGTTTTAAGAAGGTGAGTGAAGTAACGTGTTTGTTATTAAAGATATAAATCAAATCATGGGTGGGTTGTCACACAGTGATACTAATGACCTAAAATGACATAAAATAGCTGGCCTAATAATCCTTCAACTCAAGACTTAATTAGATGAATAATAAGGTGATCCTAAAACTTGTCATCCAAATTGAAGCACTTGGGAGAGTGAAGAGAGGCATTTTAATTAATTATACTGTGACAATAGTGGAAGCAAATTGGAAGGTATTATCATGCTACCTGTGAAGCAGATTCATACAAATGTGAGATGTTGGTCCTCTGGATAATAATTAGTTGTCAGGTACGTGTTTGGGGACTCCCAGAGGCCAGGCTAATCCATGGACTCATGAATATAGACGGATGCCGTGGAACCTCAGATGTTTTTCAGTAGAACCTCTATTCATTGCTTTAAACTAATTTCCAATTTAAATCCTTTCAATGATGTGTTTACTTATTGCCCCAAACTCCTATGCAAGCCCCATATTTAGACAAGGTATTTTTCTTTTTCCAGTCGGTGAGCTACTTTAGCCCTCATGTAGAAAACGTTTCTCTTTCTTAAAATGTTTCCATTCCTAAAGAATTAGTCAGACGTGAATTTAGAACCCAGGTTAGATCCTGAGTCCATCGCTCACTCTTTGAATGCTGAGGAAGCTTATTTGTCTTCATGCACATCTACAAAGTGGTTAACGTGGGCATTTCATAAGGATTAAATAAACAGTCAAAGTCTAGTGTTAAATACATAGCAAGCGTCAATTAAGTGGCTACTATGTGTCTTTATTTTATACCTCTTCTTTGGGGAATCAGGGGTTTTTGTTTTGTTTTAAAGACCATCCCTCAGTTTATCTGGTTCCCTTCATACTCATTGTACCTGTGTCATAGCACTTATCTTACTGCATTATAATTGCTTTTTGAATTAACTTTCTCATTCATTAGGCTAATGGTTCTCAACCGGGGGCAATTTTGCCCCCATCCCCTTGGTATGTTTAGCAATGTCTGGCGATATTCTTGGTTGTCACAATTGAGGGAAGCCATGCTACTGACATCTAGTTGGTAGAGGCCAGGGATACTGCTGAATATCCTGCACTGCGGAAGGCAGCCCCCCACAACCAAGAATCATCTGGCCCAAGATATGAATAGTGCTTAGGGTAGGAAACCAAGCTTTAGACTATAACTCTATGCAGGTGGTGACCAAGACCTTTTCCTGTGTCCCCAGGGCCTAACACTGTGGTCCTCAAGTAAGTCTCAGTGTTAATTGGTGGAGTAAGTTAATAAGGACCAAAAGTTTAGCCACGGCTTAGCCGCACCTGGATTTTGTCATTCCCTTTAGTCAACATGTGGTTGTTGGTGTGACATCTCATGTACACACCCAGCCCCCACATAGAGGTTTCTAGTCTATCTTTTTGTCCTGTTTAGAGATCAACTTTTTATTTTCCAAAAATGACAACCATTGTCTGTCATTACTTCGCCATGAACCTTATGTGCCAGGTACTGGACTTCATGGAGCGCACACACACATGGGTAAACTAGACAAGGTGAAGTGACTAATCCCAGGAAGTCTATAGTCTAATGGGAGGAACAGATGAAAAACCAGAAAGCCAATTATCTACGTAAGATCATTCTCAATTTTATCAGTATTTTAACGGGAAATTGCTAGAGTCATTATCAGTGAATATAAATAATTCCCTAATGCTGATCCCTAGTCTTTGCCTCAGAGTGGAAGGAATACTTAGAAAAGAGGTATGTTTTTGCTGCTCAGATTCAGCTCTGGAGGCCCCCACATGCCGACGTGCGCATGGGGCAGACATGGCAGGCTGCTGCATCTGGCTTCCTCATGCAGCACCGCCATACTTTCCTTGACATGCCAAAGAAGGAAGACTGAAATAGAACTCTCTCACGCTGCTTGGGGGGGGGGGGTTCCCTCTTCCTGGCAGCTACGTATAGGTGCTCAGTTTGATTAAAATCATCAGTGAAGTGTGCTCACTACTGATTTCATTAGCCATGCATAGGACTGAAAGGAGAAATGAGTCCCTAAGATTTGCTCCTGTTCCTCATTAGCATAAGAAACCTCCGTTTGTCAGAGTTTGAATTCTTCTCTACTTTATTGTGTGATTTCAAGGTCTGTGTCTGGCTCTGCTTTTTCATTTGCTTTATATATGAATTGTGTCATAAATGGACTTTCAGGTGGTGAAAATTTCATGAGTGTTAAATACCACTCAGATATTAAACGATTGTCAAATGGCAAGCCTTGGTAAACCCAGACCTAGCCTATAAAACAACGTATTCTCTCTAGACCCTAGACATCCAATCTATTCATCTCACATCTATTCATGGTTCAGATGCTAGGCACGACTGCGCCTTTCCTTAAGAAGTTTACTAAGAAAAGCAGGGTAAGGAATCTGTTTATTGAATACCATTTGCATGCTAGACTCAGCGATAGACATTTTGTATGTATTATCTCACGATAATGTTGAGTTAGGCATTACTTTCACTATTCTACAGATGAGGAAAGAGACTTAGTGAGTTTAGGTAAATTGCCAAGGGTTACACAGCCAGTAGCTATCAGAGCCAAGATGTAACTTAATATTGTTTGTGTCAACATCATACATATTTTGAAGAAAGAGAAAGCATGGGAGAGGCCATGAGGGAAGGGCAGGTGCAGGGGTATGGCCTAGAAATTACATTTGCGTTTTCAGTTTACATGGGAGTGAGATAACACTGATTTCTTTATCAAAGCAGCCCTCTCCTCTCACCCTAAGTCTTGATGTCACAAGCCCTTGGAGACTAAGATGACCCTTGGAGCTGGCACTGTGCATTTCCGTAGCTGCACATGGCCAAATCGATAGTTATGGATGCACTTCAAGAGGTCAGTATTAGATTCTGGAATGACTGAGTTCTGGGAATTCATCTTTGTCAGTGGTCTATGGTTTGCTCATCCAGGAAAGCTTAGCAATAACATTCTTTGATTCCAACTATCCAGAGGGAGTGACGGTTATCCTGTCACTAACCACAAGACTTGACTGAGTGCAAAGGAAACTCCTTTTTGAGAACATTGTTTCTGATATAGGGAAATGTAGTCTTCCTCTCAAAGAACTTACATTCTACTAGTGCAGAGAGTACTCACACAGTTAAAAGATAATGGCAGTGAATGTGTAATATGCATGTGCGCACACACACGCGTGCACACACACACATACACACTCATACTCATACACATTCAAATGTAAAACATGATCACAACATTTTTATTTTACTGGACTTTTTGATGTATGCAATTGGCAGATGCATGAGCCAATTTGGGAGTTACTGCCAACCTGCGCCAATAGTTTTTTGTTTTGTTTTGTTTTGTTTTTTACACTCCATGTTAAAAATCCCATTTTTCATAGGATTGATAACATAATCAGAAGCAACAGTAGTTCATTCAGTTCAGCTTACTGAGTGAACAGAGAAAATTCAAGCAACAACTTTTAACCCTAGTTCTGCCCCCTTCATCAGAACTTGGAAGTCAGGAAGCAGCTGCAGCCAGATGTGTGACTGTGCGGGACTTGGAGTGAGACCAGTCAGTGCCAGCGAGCCCAAAGGAGGCTATGCAGGGAGTTGTTTGAGGGGTGCAGCGGCCTGACATCAGAAGATTTCCCTAATTGCTGTTGTGGTTGAGAGAAGGGAGAATTCTGTGTGGGCTGTGGGGTCAGGAAGAGGCAGGGCTTGAGCTGGGCTGTAGAGGATGCTTCGTGGAGGGTGGGCGGGGGGAAGAAGACAGGGTTGGCACAAAGGAGACTATTATGGAGAGAGTCAGAGAAACTCTCCTCTGAGTACTGAGACAGAATTACAAGGGGGCAGAGAGGTTGGGACCATAGGAAGAGGAATTTGGGAGTAAATTTTCAGAAAATGCTGGAAAATCAGCAGAAGTTCTAAAATACTGCCTAGATCAGGATCTTGGGTGTGTGTGTGTGTGTGTGTGTGTGTGTGTGTGTGTGTGTGTGTGAGTGTGAGTGATCTTGCAAAATCTTAACTCAATAAAAGTATTTTAAGCTCTCTATGCTTTAGTAAGATCAACAATCTACCTAATTTCTTCATCCATCACACCTAGCAAGCCTCAGTTTTATGTCTTTATATTAGATGAGACATTGACAGGCAAGGAACTTGGAAAACTGTTTTAAGTCCCTTTTCTTTGTTCAAGGATGTCTATGAAATGATGTGGCAGGCTGTTTCTGTTCTATGTTGTTTTGGTTTCTCAGGCAGTACAGCTTTTGTCTGATAATTAAGTGGTTTGGTGTAGAAACTTATGTCTTGAGATAAAGTGACTAATTTATTGGGAATTAAGCAGAATGGCCTTAATTATAGATCCCTGAGCCTATGTTAGACTTACTACCAGAAAATCCTCGCAAAACTCATTGTTCCCAAATGAGGCTGATCAACACAATTTCATAGAAATCTGAAAATTCGGATTCCTAGGCCATTGTTGGAAAGATTTTGGTTAATCAAACGATTAGTCCAGTTGGGACCCACTGAACTATCCCTGCATTTTCAGAACTTGACTGTAATTTTTTAAAAAATGCTTATTAAAAATAACGAAGATTCCCAGCCTACTGAAGAGCCACTGAATGGTATCTCTGGGTGGAGGGACCAGGAAGCTGCACTTGTAACAGTGATCTCAAATGGACAGTTTCTAGCTGGGGATTATCGAGTTTAAGACTCTCCCGACTACCTTCTCATTTCTGCCCACCATTTAGCATCCTTTAGCCAGCGTCCCACTAGGGATTTAACTCACCTAACAGGGGATATCGGCTGCCTGTCACCAGAGCCATGCATAGTCAGACTTGTGTGTTTGAGGACAAGATGCTGCTCTTCTGGGTTTGGGAGGAGACAGGGACGAGCCATTGAGAAACACTCCCCGCTGCCACCCGAGGGCTCCCATGAGCCAGCAGTGGAGACTTAAGGCTCAGCCAAGACATTCTCCCAATTTTGGCTCTTCACTCTCTCTGGCTTATAGCCAAGGACCTTTATTGTCATGAAGAGCCAGTGAAGTAGAAGATGTGCACACGATTTGAAAGTGTACATGCGTAAAATGCTAGGATGATCATCTAGGCCATGGTTCCAGACGTATTTTATCTGGAATGTGTTTCCTCCAGGGGGTCTGAACATAACGCGGTGCACTTCTAAGACCTGCGTGCAGACCTCGCAAACTTTCAGGAAGATCCCAGCATAGGCAGAAAAGAAGATTCAGTGTCTGGCTGGATGAGATGCACATTCCCATCTCTCCCCCTTAATAGACACCGTGTACGCTACAGAGAGCAAAGTGTAATTTTGAGAACCTTGTAATTCTTTACAAATTAACATAGCAGATGGTGTTTATGGGAGCCACATCGTCAGGAATATTTGGGACGATGTGAGACATGTGTTCCAGGGTTCGGCCTGCTTCCTACTTAGTTTAGATTTTAACTGTCATGCTGCTAAAATGCTATTTGTCACGTAAAGTTTTCTTTGGTTCCAAGTGTGAGCAAATGCCCAAGAGATGGTTTTATTACAGGGCAGATTCCAAGAGTCCCAGTGAGAAGGGCCTGAGGAGGCTCCATGCTTGCCTGCTGGTCAGGTGGTGGCACCCCCTGGGGCTTGATAAGCTTCACTCTTGGAAAATAAAAGAGATTACAAAAGGTCTAAGAACGAAATTAGCAGCACTAGATTGGGGCTTGCTAGCTTATAAATAGTTAAAATATTTCTTTAGTTATTTTGACTGTTCAGATAACTAAAAACAAAATATTATTTTCTCTTATCACCTTCATGGTGGTAAGACTGAAAGTGACCATGGCCTGTGTGGTTGCTCTCCAGACCGTGCTGGCCTTCTGGAGGACAGCATGAGAGGAAGAAGAAAGTGCCAAGATACAGAGTGGGTGGTGGTGATGCTGGAGAGGGCAGAAGAGGCAGTTCTCATAGGCTGTGGCAAAAGCCAGGAGAGATCAGAGTTGATTCAGGCAGGAAGGAAAGCCTTGGTTCTGAAACGTACTAGGAGATCTTCTTGGGGGTCCCCGGAGCATGCAGGAATTGCCTGCTATTTCCAAACAGTGTATTTCCTCTTCCCAACATCACTCAGGACACTTCCTCATTTTCCTCTGCTGTACAGTTGGCAAACAGAAGCATCCCAGATGTTCTCTAGTGTGGCCTGCCTCTTGTTCCAGTTAGGTTTCTGCCAAGCTCAGAAGTGCTCTTTCTCCAAACTCATACCCTTTTGGTATTGAGAGTCCTCAAGCTTAGGTACTCCTGCTGCCCACTATTTAAAGAGAAGGATTTGACAGAAGTCATTTACTAATTACATGTTTCTTTTCCCAAGTGTGTGTACATTTTAATCTTCTTCATGCAAAGGAAGGCTTTGATTTTCATCTTCTTCCTGTTTCGGAGAGATTTTGAACAGAAAAGGAAGGGAATGAGTGTAGAAAGAAGGTGCATAACAATATTACTCTGCCATTGGCAAAGATACAGCTACCCTTTAACTCCACCTCTGCACGAAAGTAGCCTTGCCCCCAAAGATCCATATCATGCAATCATGTCCAATAGGTAGAATACTAATTACTTCATTCATTGATTCATTTGTTCACATATAATATATACTTATATGTGCATATCTGTACACATTTTTAATTTGCTTAGTACCAATTCTGTGTAAGGCACCATGTAAGAAACTTCAGGGTTTTAAGAAAGTGTAATTGGCTGGCAACTTCCTGCCTGCTATGGGCTGATGTGCCCCTCCAGAATTCATGTGTTGAAGCCCTCCACCATCCTCAGTGTGATGGTATTTGGAGATGAGGTCTTTGTGAGGTAATTAGGCTTAAATGAGTTATTCAAGTGGGGACTTCATGATTGGATCAGTGCCCTTATAAGAGGAAACACCAGAGAGCTTTCTTGCTGTCTCTACACCATGTGAGGACAGAGGGGGAAAGCAGCTGTCTGTAAGCCAGGAGGAGAGCTCTCACCATAAGTCTGGACCTTGACCTTGTACTTCCCAGCCCCCAGAATTGTGAGAAAATAAATATCTGTTGTTTAAGCCACCCAATCTGTGGCATTTTGTTAAGACAGCCCAAGCTGACAAATACACTGTCCTTAAGCTCCTGTACTTTTAATTGGGAAGAAGGGACATATAGTAATAAGTTTTTGAACAATACAGGATCATAATTATACATCTTATATATTTGTATTTTCATTTTACAGTGTGACATCTGAAATCCAATTAACCATGCAAGGCACAATATATAATTGTTACCTGAGTGGGAATTGTTTATAAAAACACTAAGTAAATTAAGTAGATGGCTCTAGGAGCTCAGAGGAGGATGGGTTATTGTGACCACGGAGGGCAGGGTAAAGGTGATGGAGGAATTACAATCTGAACTAGCTCCTGACATAGGTGAGGCCCAGGAAGGCTAAGGCTTGGATCCCCAGGCTTTCCATAAACGAAGGCAACCCTCTGCCCGAGTGTTTCCTGATTTCTGTGCACTCTCAGCAACACAGACTCAGTGACTGACCTCCTTTTGAGATGGTGAAAAATGCCAGACCCCAGGGATTCCTTAGGTGTTGATACCTTTAATTGTAACTGACTGGTTTGGGGAATGTGCACCTAAAAATGAAATGGAAGTAATTTAAATTATTTATTCAGTATGGGTCTATATGTATTTGTGTGTGTGTAGGAAATCAATGGAAATTTGCTGTCCACCTTGGTTACTTTCATCTCAACTGTAAAGATAACTTTTTAGTAGTTTGCTCAGTTTGTGGCTTTTCACTGCTTGGAAGAAATTTGTGGTTAATTAACCCCAGCTTTTAGCAATCACCCAAAGTTGGGATCTGTGAGAAGGGGGCTTTGATGGAAGCCATCTTCTATGCAGGGTCGCCTGACAAATAATCACGGAGGACTACACCTGTGTTGATAAAATAAATCAGGGAGCAAGAATTATAACATTACACAGGTGCCAGCCACTTCCTATGGCTGTGATCAGCAAATTGTGAAGTAGGTGAAGTTTATTTTTAGGACCCCAAATTTCCCAAATCATTCATCCCTTTCATACCCACTTTCTATCCCCAGGTGCCGTTCATCCTTTTATCCATATACAAGTATTTCCAGAGTACTTTTTAGAGGTTAATGCTGAATTCTCCAGGAGAAGACGTAGGCATTCACCACCCACAAAAAGCTTGGGTTCTTCTCTGCAGCCACTTGAAAGCTTGGTAAATAGTGTAGGATGGTATATTGTTAACATCTGCATTGTTAGG
>NW_017732259.1:204021-205453 GCF_001890085.2 Hipposideros armiger | reverse complement strand
TGTTTTCTAAAATAGTGTTCAAAAACTAAAACAAATAACATCTAATAAACATGCACCTCCCTAGCGCAGCAGATGGCAGCCAGGAAAGCCGCCTGCAGCAATGTAAGAGAGCACTCCTGCCTGTCTTCCTGTTTTAAAATAATGATGTTTATTAAATGGCTATCTATTGCAGACTCGTTCTCTGCAGGTAAAGATAAAGGAAGCAAGTGGGGAGCAGTTCCAAGAAAGGCACACAAGGTCTGTGGACACAACATGACAAAGGAAGTATACCTCAAACTGAGATTCTGTTGTTGTTGTTGTTGTTGTTGTTCTTGTTAGCCTTTGAAAAGAAACACTTGAAACATACAGCATAAGAAATACAGTCAATAATATTGTGATAGGGTGGTACAGTATCAGATACTGGACTTATCACGGTGATCACTTCTTTGGGTATATAAATGTTGAGTAACTATGATATACACCTGAAGCTAATATAATACTTTATGTTAACTATATTTTAATAAAAATCAGTAAAAAAATGACACTATTAAATCACAGAATCCTAGACTTGTAGAGATGGGAGGTAGTTTAGACTTGAAATGGAAAAAGCTCTGGACTGGGATTCCAGAGGTGCTGGTCACACACTAATTGCCTAGGTCAGGGGTTGGCAACTTTTTGAGACCAAAGAGCCAATCCTGTCCCTCACAACAATTTAAAAATTATTCGAGAGCCATAAAACAAATAAAATCAACAAATAAAATAAAATGAATAATATCCTTTAAAAATTTTATAAATGAAACTATGATAATTTTCATTTTCAATTTTACTTCAGAGCCACATGTGCATACCCAAAGAGCCGCATGTGGCTTGCGAGCCGCAATTTGCCGACCTCTGGTCTAGGTGATCAGAATCAGTGTGTTCGGCTCTCTGGACCTGGCTCCCTTGTCTTTGATGGGAATAAAGGAGAGGGGAGGGAGTTAACACTGAGTTACTGCTGCTGGGTTAGGCATTGTGCTAAACGTTACAGACCCTATCTCTTTTAATGTTCACAATAACCCCCCAAAGCAAGCATTCATGTTTCTACATCATAGAGATGAGAAAACCCCAACAAACTGCCAACTCCCAGCCTTCCTGCAGTGCCGTGTGAGCTTCCCATCAGGAGGGAAGTGTGGTTCTGTGTTCTTGATAGTTTCTCAGGCTCCCACATGTCCCCCTTGTATAATGCATCCCCGTCCCCTCTATTTGACAGAGAAGTCTGGAGTCGAGAGAAGCTGCCAGGTCACTTTGGTAGCTAGCTATTGGCAGAGAGTGGTTACAAATGTTTTTGTTTTGTTTTGTTTTGTTTTGTTTTGTTTTGTTGTTGTTGTTCAGTCTAGGCAGGGAGTAAGTGGCTGACTGAGGTAGAACCACACACTTTTGTTTTATTATTAGGTGACGATGTCAAAATGAAGAC
>NW_017732259.1:200329-201943 GCF_001890085.2 Hipposideros armiger | reverse complement strand
AATTTATGACTGGGGGTCTCATTTCATCATATATGCAAATTATTCCAGCGACGTACATGATTTTACAGAGACTGAGTATGGCACAAAAATGAGAGAAACTGCCATGAGGACCATAAATAAATACATCTGTGGGGTGTTTGACTGAAGTTTAGATAATTTAATAGATGAGACAAAGCTCTTGAGAACAATTTTCTGTTAAAGGGAATATAATGCCATTCATACAGTTCCCTGGGACTTTTTATCCACAGGGATTTGTTGTTTGCTGTTATGGTTTTTAAAAGAAAATAGACATTCT
Organism: Hipposideros armiger; assembly: GCF_001890085.2. Classification (NCBI taxonomy): domain Eukaryota; kingdom Metazoa; phylum Chordata; class Mammalia; order Chiroptera; family Hipposideridae; genus Hipposideros; species Hipposideros armiger. The sequence continues at coordinate 201,648 of NW_017732259.1, read as the reverse complement.
GTTTTGTGCAGTTTTAATTGCTTTAGTTTTACATGTGTCCATATAGCCATCAAAAAATAGAAAAAAGAAAAGAAACTAGTGAAACTTCAGAACTTCCAAGTAAATAATTTACTAAAGGTTTTTGTTTGTTTGTTTGTTTTTTATTTGTTTGCCTTTATCTCTGCCTGTTAAAATCATACAGAAAATTTCCTCATGACCTCAAACTGTGGGTTCCTTATTATCATGTTTAGCATGTGGCTGCCTGACAGAAGAGATTAGAAACACTGTATCTTCTAGTAAAGCATCTCTTTTGATTTGGATACAGAACTTACAATATGGCCTATGATATATTGGGGTGAAATTCTGAATTCTGGTCATTTACCTGAAATTTTTTTTTCTAATTTAGTTTTTACCATCTCAGTCATCTTCTATTCAGAAGAAGCGTGCTTACATAATAGAGAAGAACAAACCATTTGTATTTTAAGACAAAAACAAAACATCCTTGTGTTTGCTTAATCGCTAAATGTCTGGTGAAGGAAAGGAAACGGATTTGCGTGGAGTTGAATGTGGATGTATGTGTAACCATCCTGGGAATGTGTTAGTTTTCATCAATTGTTATTTCAGAGAAAATCAAATTTAGAGGCCAAATCATACTAGCTTTGTATTTGTATATTAAAAATATATTTTTTTAAAGTTACTTGGACTCTACAAGTCAAATGTGTATCTGATTTTTTTCTTAACTTTACTGTCACTCACATTGAATTTTCTAAATCAGAAATTATTTCTTTTTTCTTAATAGACTGGAAGGAAAGAAAAAGGAGATCCACTAAACATTGCAATCGATAAGATGACCAAGAAAACGAGAGATCTAAGGAGACAGGTACTATTTTCTTGTTTTTGTTTGAAGTGCATGGTCCTTAGAGGTGGTTTCCAAGGATGTCCTTTTCCAGGCTACCTTCCTAGAGTGACGTCCAGGCTGCTATTCTATATGACATGTAAGTATACACAGGAACATTTCATCAGCAAGGCAGAGTCTGCTCAGCAGACAGATGTGACAGCTGCAAGGGACGTGCTGATAAAAACCGCCTCTGAGGGGAAAGCTTGTTCACTGCCCAGACCCAATGATAAATTTACTACCTTCTACATCTGGTTTTCACTTTTTCAGATCCAGATGTGCAAAGAACTGGTCTGATTTCTGCTGCTTCTCACTTAAACTCGGAAACAGTCAATGAATAAACAAGAATGCTAATGATTAATGAGAAATAAAACTCTTAATCTGATGGACTAATTAAGGTCTCTGACCCAGTGTATTCATTTGGGGACATAAATCTAAGGGAAAG
>NW_017732259.1:187999-197879 GCF_001890085.2 Hipposideros armiger | reverse complement strand
AAAAAATAGAATTTTCAAGTAAGTAGAATCCCTTTCCTTCAGGCAGCACATCCCAAGGCACTGGGGGAGAGAGGGAGGTGGGGGGGCAGGGGGCAGATCATAAATTCTGTAAAAGGTCACAGGAGCCCAAGGGTCTTAGTTAAAACTGGTTGGCATGGCTCCATCCTGCCAATTAAACCCATGAGAGTGGTCGGTGGTAGAGCAGAATCCTCTTAGGAGTATTTTGTTTTGGAATTAAAAATGGGTTGGAGAATATAACTGACAGCTTTAAGCATTACATTGTAATTTTAGAGCTGTGGGCACAGCATGCCCCATGTCTGGGTTGCTGTCACTGCTGTGATTCTGGAATCAGACCATTATAAAAGCAAAAGCCTTTGGCTGACTCCCCACCTAGAGATCTAGTAGCCCACATGGTCTGTTCATCCATTAGAGAGGACCCAGTCAGTTTCTGCGAGCCCTTCCTCACTGTCTTCGTTATGCATGCCACTTGTGAGCTGTTCTAGGCATGATCTCTTCATTTTCGCCCAGCTTATAGAGATGCTGGTTTATCTTGGTTATTAGTTTAGTCCTTTTATTAGTCTTTTCCCCAAGTTGACAAGCAAATCAAGACTCAAACGTTTCCCTATGTAAAGCTAATTAATAATAATCATAGCATGTTAAGGTGTTGCTGAATTTAGCAACTCTCTCATTTCCCAAACCAATCAAGGGCCTAATTCTTATCCCTTCACCCTTAATAACCATCACAATAATTCCAGCAATAAGATTTAGTTAGTGTCAATTTGACAAAAGTGTCAGTTTTGCTATTACAATCAAAATAGTTTCAAAACACAACAAAAACCAGGTATAGAATGCTTTTACATTGGGATGAGTACGTAATGGAATGGATTACATAACAAAAGATGGAAAACCAACAAGCAAAATGTGTCACTGGATGATATGTGTAAAGGTCTATTTATCAAGACCTTGCCTCTAGGTAGGACCACAGAAAAATCTTCCAAGATTGATAAGAAATAATTATAGCTGAAGAGTTTCCTCCACTGTCCCCTTGGCAAATCTGTTCCTCATGTAAGAAATAAAGCGAATGGTGGCCAGTCACCAGCAAGAGCTTGTAAAACCACTGCTCACAAAATGTGAACTAAAGTGTACCTGATATGTAACGAGTCTTTACAGTGTGCCAGGTACTGTCCTAAGTTCTCTCCATGAGCGAAGCACATTTAATCCTCACACAGCCCTGTGAGAGAGAAGACACTGTCATCATGCCCATTCTGCAGATGAGGACATGAAAGGAAGTGATGCACCATGGCCTCAGAGCGTGGAGGTTCTAGCGCAGGCAGTCTAGCTGGAGGGGCTCTGCTTATAACCCTTCCCTAGCCTGCCTCTCCATAGAACTGGCCTATGCAGTTGGGTCACCCATATACTAATCTACTGTGGGAGATGCAGCTGGGGAAGGAGGAAGGAGGATATATATATATATGCAGAGGTGACTTGTGGATTTCAACAGCACCTTTCCTACTTGAGGGTTTCAGCTGGGTGACAGGTACACACTGCAGACAGAAAAAAAAATCTGTGGTAAATGTAAAAAATATGGCTCTTGTTTGTGACATGATATCGTCACTCAGGTCTCCAGTTGTTATGGCTCACTGGGTTTTCCTTTTACCAAGTGCTGTAATGCTTAGGTAGCTAGGTTCTCAAAGCATGAGTTATAGACTTTCTAACACATGTACACAAAAATGACGTTTTAAGGCATTCAGTCTTTTTGCTCACATCTGCTCATGATGGGGCCAATTATTTTTAGATTTATTATAAGAAAACATTTTCAAATCATTTATTTCCGGGCTTGAGTCTGCTCTCCCTCATAAGGACATGAGCCTATATGGCTATAACAAAATAAAAGAAATAGATATATAATAAAATATTGATTTATTCCAAATGTTAAGGTGTGTGTTCTTCACAATGAAAACAGAGCTAGTAACCCTTAAAGTTTGGTCCCTAGGTCAGATCACCATGCTGTAGAAGTATGGAGACCAGAAAGTGATCACACAGTAATTGGGATTTGAAATACAGAACATAAGCAACTCCGAGACAGCCGAACACAAACGGCATGGGAAACACCAAGGATCAGAATCAAAAAGGCCAGGAGGAGAAGAAGGGCCGAGGTAGGAGAGGCTTAAAGGCACTTTAAAGTGAAAGTCCATCCTTTGGACACGCCCCTTGATCACAGGTTATGTAGTCAAGCTGCCTCTACTTTAGGAAAATCCTGATTCAATAGCTCTGAATGTAAGACTACCATGTACTAATTGATCCCTTGGAAAACACTTATTAGGCCAAGTTCAAGGTACATGGTTTCATCAGTTGGAAACAGTTCTTGAAACATCACTAAGGGCAAGCTCTTCCCTTATGAAGACTCTGTTGAAGTCTTGAAGTGGTTTAATGTATTCCTATGAGCCAGCGTATGGTTGATGGTTCACACGTCAACACAAGCTTGTGGAGGACACCAGGCTGACCTGTCTCTCACTAGCTTGTCTAGATGATGGAAGGAGTCCAGTAGTTTGACCAATATTGAAAAATCAAATAAAACACTAGATTGAGCGGAGGGATCTGGAACATATGTAGGAATAAGAAAATGCTCAACCAGGTAGAAATTTCAGCTATTGATTTGTTCTCTTCTGCTAATTTCCCACAAGTCAAAGAAAAATGGGAAGGGGAAGGATAAATATCTATAACTGAGCCTCAAAACACATTCAAGAGAATGTCTGCATTTGGTTCAGCCTCTGACCCTTCTGTTCTAGACCTTTAAGAATCTTGATTCCGACACTGGATGATCTACTACAGGATTATAAAATTTTAAAAATCTGTCATATTTTCCATGAAATTCCTAAGTAGGAAAATTTGGAATGTTTTTAATGATGATGATTGAGACCAGGATTTTTTTTTTTTTTTAGTACACCCTTTCAGCTTATCAGAACATTCATTTTAGAACAGCCATCCTGGTTGAGTGAAGTTGGCCTCTATTCATTGGTGGAGGCTATGTTTCGACCTGGGGTTTCTTATCCATAACTGTAATTAGAAAGGAGCTAATTTTAAAGTTTATCATGCAAGAACTTGTCATGATGGCCTGAATTAAGGTGTTTCTAAAGCTGATAAAAGCTAAATGCCATGATTCTGACTGAATATACTTGGTGGATCATTGCAGCCAACTTGTGGCCAAATATATCTGTTCCATTTGACCCCTCCTCGCTGAGGTTACCCTTTATTACCTGAAAAAGCTTCTGGCACCAGTTTTGCCAGGGGAAATTTCCATCAGGCAGCTGATATTATCTTTATCTCCCCATTTCCTGAGGAGACTGGATAAATCTGAAATTTAGAAAGTGAGTCATCTTCTTGCAGGCTCTGTCTCTCCTGCTGTTACCTCCAGCCCTGATGGACGCCCATTTGCTCTAGGATCTCATCACTTTGTACCTTTCTGACTTGCATGGATGTCGCTGATGATGGCTGAGGGATTTCAGCATTGCTCTTTGCTTGGGTAGAAAATTATAAAGACAATGGTATTGGTTATAATATCCATCTGTTTACTTTATATGCCCTTGACCAATCTTTGTCCTTCTTCTTGGCTGAATGAATTTCCCAGCCAAACCTACACTCCACCCCCACCCTACTCAATTGTGTCCTTTCCACTGTGATCAACTTTTCAAGAGGACTGCAGCCCTGTGCAACTCCTGCCATTATCATTCTTTAAATCCCCATCAGTCATTCAGTCTGCCTCTTAAATGCATTTCAAGTCCATTTCTTCCTCTTTATTCCATTTAATTGTTTTTTTACAAAATGATGGCCATAGCCTCATAACAAGTCTCCTTGACCCCAGCCTCCAACTCACTGTAGCTCCAGCAGTCTATCAAGCCAGTGTTCACACACACATATCTGTGCCTCTGCGCTTGCTGTTGCTTCTGCTTGGAATGTCTTCTCTCCCTCTTTTTTTTTTTTCCTTCTAGAAAAGTTTACAGTTTCCTACATGGCTTAGCTTAAATGTTACCTTACCATCACAACTTTATCCAATTCCTGTAAATAGGGTTTATACAGTAAGTAGGCTCCTAGAGCATTTAAAAATACCTTTATTATGACACTTTTTTGCAGTGGATGTAAGGTGTTTATGCTTATGCTCATGTCCGTTATTATGTTGCTTTAGGGCAACTCCTAGTGGCCAAGTAAAGTAAACCAGCACCACACAGGTGCTGACAAAATGAAGAATCTCCTATATGCAGCTTTACCACCAAGAAATAATGCCACCATCAACTTCCCACCACTCTAAACTCTCATGTCCCCAGTTCCATTGTTTTAACTTGAAACATTTATGTATGCTGTGATAATAATGCTTATTTCCATGTTAAGAGAAAGCTTCTATGCCTTAACCCAGAAGTTTCCTGTTGTTGGGCTGGTTTTAGAAAAGTCAGCTCAAGAACATGCTAAAATACAGACATATGGCTCCATCTTGGGAGATTCTGATTTCATGTGCATATGGTGGTACCTTAAACTCTGTATCGTAATAAGCTTCCACATAACTTGTGACCTTCTTGCAGATTTGAATTCCACTGGCTTTGTTTCTGATGGTGGGAACTTTCACACCCTGTTTCAATTCATTGGTTGATGTTTTTGCAGGATCTGCAAAACGCTCCAACTATTCTCTGATCCATATGGCCTCTAGCAGATCTCACCACTTCAGATACAACACCTGTGTTGAGGGAAGGAGAATCCATGCTTGAGCCTCCTCTCCTCATGGGCCAAGATGAGGCATGGATGGCCATGGTGTAAGGCTTGGCAAGACCTGTGCTTTCTGGGGCAGGGCCAAGATGCGAATAAGGCAAGTGAAGCACTGGCCTTGGGCACAACATTTCAGGAAGCACCAAAAATCTCAGTAATCAAGACAAATAATATTTAATGCACGATTTCAGAAAATTGAAATTAATGCAAAAAATCCTCATTGAGCAAATTATCAATGTGTAAATAAAGGCAAAAATCAGTAACAGGACACTGCTGAGCCATATTGAAGCCTGAAGCAAAAGGAAAAAATAAAAAGAAAGAGAAAGAAGAAGAAATAGCAATACTGATCCTGTCTTTATCTACAATTTTGTGATTTGGCTTATGATGGGTGAATCTTACCTTAGCTTTGGCTCTGCTCCAGAGCTTTTGTCTATTAAAGTCTTCACTGCACCTGCTGTATGAGCAAGTTCTCCCCAAAAGTCTCAATGTCAGGTTGGTTTTGTTTTTTTTCCCCTTACATTAGTGGCAAGAGGGCTGACTTTTAAATTTTATGAGATGACACCTTGGACTCCAGATTTGAAGGCCGATTTGAATTGTGGTGTCTTTTAGGTTGTCTTGCTCCAAATGTGTTTCTTCTCGATGTTTATCACAGTGACATGGACTTTTTATGGCACTCTGAAGTGCTTCAGAGAAAATGGAGAGCATTTTAATACCACTGATTTACTCTTTCAGGTCTACAGTAATTTCCTTACTGCCTAATTATAAGGCTTGGTTTAATTTACTCTACCCATAATGTTTACTGATGCACATATGGCACCACATTTCAGGAAACTACCCAGAACAGGTATTTTTGTCCGTCTGGAGCATGGAAAATTTTCTTCATGTACAGAAAAAAATAAATAAAAATAAAACCAAAGAAATTCAATTGTCTTGACAAAGAATGTCCCCCAATAAAAGTGAGAAAAATCATACCTGTTTTTAACTTCAGGGAGAAGGATACAGTCCATTTAAATACTTGTTTCAATTTAAAAGCTGAATGATGATTATATGGTTCCATGTGTATAAAGGTTTTCAGTTACACTAAAAATTGGGTGGGGAGGTAGGAGATGGGGAAAAGGGGGGATAGGAAAGGAAAGCAGTAATATCTTCTGGGTTTATTTCTCAACTATCTTTGCAAAAGGAGATATAGATTCAGTAGTCAAGGATTCATAGACTTTTAGGGATAGAAGAGACCCCTAATGTATTTTCCCAGGGCAAAGGGTCTTTATTCGGCATTTTTAAGACCCCCTCTATCAGACTCTGTGTTACAGATATGGGAGCTTATCCCTTCACCCAGCAGCTGTTCCATTATTGGGCAATTTTAGTAGTTAGAAAATTGAATTAAGATCAGTGATTTTGTAATTATCAACCATTGATGTTGGATTTGTGCTGCAGAACTGATGTTTTTTTCCTACTTTGCCTAAGTTTAAGGCCCCGATAAAGGCTTCAGTAAAGAACTCTGTTTAGAGTTCCAAAGACCTACAAATAGTAACTATTATTGCATATGCATTCATGGCTTCACAATCAATTGTCTTGCCTTTCCATAACTCTGCTAAGAGTGGCTTGGCTTAGGAACTGAGCAGCTGATGCTCTCTTGTCGTTGAGACAGCTGAAATAACCAACTCCCTATCACCTGATCCATGGTTCCCATTTGTACTGGATGGATTATGTGTGAAGGTTAGAAAAGCAAAGTCAACCACTGAAACTGTTTGATATTTGTGTAGTGCCCATTCTTTCCTAATATGTTATCTTCAATCCTACAGAGGGGGGATGACTATCAAAAACAGCTTATGTTTACAGAGTAGAGTTGAAGTTCCAACGGTAGGATTAAATGTCTTACTGATGCAGGTTTCACATTAGAGAACTCAAGTACACTGACTCTGAAGACTGTCCTTTTAATGACTGTACTTGCTAAAGTTGATACACTTTGGTCCTTGTTTACAGCTTTTATTAAAATTCCCTTAATGGGGAGAGTATATGGTAAATATAAATTAACAATGAGTCTTCAGGTGCACAATAATAAGCAAAATAATAGGCTTCCTGTTGAATAACCATTTTTTCTTCAAACCATTCATATCTATGTTCAGCTCCATGCAAAGCACTGAACCATGAATAAGATTTTGATCATTATTTTTCTAATTAATCATAGATGAAAAAAAAAATAAAGGACTTTCATTTTAGCTGTGGGTGGTAGTGAGGTAGCAGATTAAATGCTCCGTATAGTCCATGAGCAGCAGATGAATGGATTGTGCCCCAGCATTCCAGGATTAAAGAAGAACCATTTGTCCTGAGGACTTTGGTGATAAGAGGGGCTCTTCCATCTGACCCAAGGTTAAGTGCTTGTCAGCAGTTTGGGTGGTTATCTAGTCCCAGCCACCACCCACCCTCCCCCCACTCCCTCAGCACCCCCATTCTACAGGTTCTTAGTTTTTAGCAAATATATCAATGCTGTTAACTGTTAAGGGCAGGATTTTTATATTTTTATTTCATTCCTTCACTTTCAGTGAGGACCAAGCTGCCTTAAATAGCTGCAGTCTAAGTACCAACTGTGCAACGGGGGTGACTGGAAAGCTGCAAAGCACCTTTGGTCAAGCAAGCTGGGTGGTCCAGACAATTGAAAGGGGGAGAGGGGGGGCTCCCAGGCGCAGCCCCCCCCCCACAGGAAGTAGGCGCTAATGAGCCACGCCTGAATGATCAGATTTCCCTCAGCCCCGCCTTTGAAACCTGTCAGTTTACATCAATGCGGCCCTGAGGCTGCATCCACAGATGTCATAATAACTAGTTGAAAGGAGATCACTTATGACTGATCGGCTAGTCATTTTGTCTGTATATTAGCATAGCAGCCAGCGTGCCTGCTGTTCTTCGGGCATTTTTCTCTGTGTGTTTGGCCAGTCTGTGGAAGTATCCTCAATACTGTTGCCAATTTAGGAGAAAAGATCAGGATTTGGTAAAGCAGGCCTGACACCTCAACCAGATAGCCTCCTAATTCACAGATTATTTAGGAAAAGCCAACAACTTTGGCTCCTCCATCTAACCTTTCCTCTTCATTCCTTGCCTCAAAGCTTCTGCTAGAAAAATTTGCACAGGAATAACCTGTTCTCTAGCAGAGCATAAGGCAAAAAGAAAACAAAAGTCAACTCGATCAAATAACACCAGTCAAAACTGGCCACTTATGAGGCCGTCTTTAGCCTCCTCAATTTTCTTAAGCAGGTAGCTGCTGGGTCCTGCAGCTTCTCAGCGATAGGTAAGCAGTGGGTGACTGGAGCTTGAAAGAGCCAGAGACTGGCAGTAGCCATGCAGCAGTGACATGAACAGAGTGAAAGGGCTGCAAAACTCAATCCCTGATGAACCATCTACCACAAGTGCCTGCAAACTACTACCTGGGGCCCAAATCTGGCCCTCTGCCTGTGCATGCAAATAAAGTTGTACTGTCAACTTTTGTACTACAGTGGCAGAGCTTAGTAGTTATGGCAGACACCAACTGGCCACAAAGACTAAAATTTGTACTATCTGGCCCTCTGTAGGAAAAGCAGGCCTACCCATGCTTTAGAAGTCTGCTTGAGATAAAGCCAATAGGGTGTATGAGTCCAGATTCCCTCAAAAACTGTGGGACCTTAAATCTGATTCAATCTCCTGCCTTTCCCTTGAATAATGATAGCACCAGGCACTTTATAGGATTTCTACAAGCTTGGAAAGGTGGAGGCATCATTAGGCCTCTATCTGAAATGAAGCCCCTCTAGGGAAAACTTCAGCAGCTGTTGGAAATGCAACTCTGTGCAATATTTAAAGACAAGAAGTGAAGAAGTACAGCATACGGTGGCAGACTTTGGAGAGAGAAGTTAGCTCAAAGGTAGTCAGTTATCCATTATTGGAATAGAACAGGGGAGTATGGTGACTGCTTTTCTGTTTTAGAAAATGTGAGGGACTCACTCTTTAATGACCACAAATGGTCAAAAGCTTCAGGAGCACCTGTACCGACAAGTAAGTGCTATCATCCCTCTTCCCTTAGTCGATTGCATCTGATACCCCCAAGTTTCCCATCCTGCTCGGGTCAACTGTCACTCGATCCAATACTTGGACTTGGAATGGGACCTGGTGAGTTTTGGCTGGGGTCCTCTCAGGGGCTCCTGTTTTACATTGGGGATTCTTCTGAGGCCCACAGGATCTGTGCTGAAATGTGGAATGGCAGGAAATATGGGCGTATGGGGCCAGATGACTCTAGCTGGTACAAATCCTACCACACTGTGGCAGGTGTATAGGATTCACCCTCCCAGAAAGAAATATGGTTTTAGAGAGTTGTTCTCTGTATCTTGCTCCAAACTCTTTAAGCACACACTTTTTATAGGCTTCTGCTGTTAGCCGGCCATCAAATCCATCCATTTAATGATCCTCCCCGTTTCTAGTCCAGTTGTGAGGGGATCACATCTTTACTATCGAGTGGCATTTCAAAAGCTTCCAAAGGGTTCTTGCTGGTGTGAATCTATCTGATGCAACTCCCTACTCCCTCACACTAGATTCAAGCAGCTTGTGCACATTCACTGCCAATTAATCAATGGCTCATATTAGATACTCAGGATGAAACACCCAGGCATCTAATCATAGTTCCCCTTTTGTGGTAAATAGTGCTGGAGGAAATTTAATGCTAGGGGAGAGTAGTTGACTAGGTGTGGGAGTGATGGATGGAAAAAAAAGATGACCTTTGTCCATTTGGGGTTTGTGAACTTGAACAGCCAGCTTTATATGTAAAATCAAACTATTCTTAGAATTAGAAGACTTGACTCTGGCATTTGCTATGTGCAACCAGTGACCCTCCCTGTCCTCATCTATCCAACAAAGAGAAGATTCTCACCCTGAAAACCAGTCTTTCACCCCATCGTGACATTGTAAGGAAAGTCAAATGAAATAATGTCTAGGAAAGCTCTCTGCAAGCTATAAAAATGGACATGCACAGGATTATTATTAAAGACAATAAGCAGCCAGAAACTGAGTAGACCTTCCAAATATGCAGAAGAATCAGCCTTCTTTTTAGTGTAGGTTAACAAGTCTGAGCAAGGTAGTTATCCTAGAAATGCCTTTTCCACCCTCA
>NW_017732259.1:186350-187464 GCF_001890085.2 Hipposideros armiger | reverse complement strand
TATATATATATTTGTGTGTGTGCATTTACTCTCGTTTCTTTTCTTTGTCATAACATCTAAATATTCTTAATAATAGTATGACATTTGTATAGATTTTTGTTCATGGATCCCTTTTTTTTCCCCTTGAGATCAGATAAAATATTTTAAAATGCACAACTGAAGACAAATAATTTAGGAAACTTTATTAGGTTTTCAAGAATGAACATCTAGAGCCAAGACTATGTAATGGGGCAAGGATCGTCTCTTCAATAAATGGTGTTAGGAAAACTGGACACCCACAGGCAAAAGAATGGAACTGGACTCCTTTCTTACACCAAATATAAAAACTTACTTAATGTGGATTAAAGATGTGAATGTAAAACCTAAAACCATAAAAATCCTAGAAGAATACTTAGAAGGTAAGCTCCTTGACATTGGTCTTGGCAATTAATTTTTGGAATTGACACCAAATGCAAAGGCAAAAAAGCAAAAGTAAACTGGTGGGACTGCATCAAACTAAAAAGCTTCTGTACAGCAAAAAAAACTATCAGCATAATCAAAAGGCAACCTATGGAATGGGAGAAACTATTTGCAAATAATATATCTGATAAGAGGTTAATAGCTGAAATATAAAGAACTCATCAACTCAATAGCAAAACATAAACAAGCCCATTAAAAATGGACAGAGTACCTGAATACTCGTTCCCGCCCACCCCTCCCCACCCCACAAAAAAAAAAACACCATACAAATGGCCAACAGGTATATGAAAATACGCTCTGCACTTATCATCAAGGCAATACAAATCGAAACCACAATGAAATAATCACCTCACACCTGTTAGAATTGCTATGACCGTAAAGTAAGAGATAACAAACGTTGGCAAGGATGTGGAGAAAAGGGAATCTCATACACTGCTGGTGGGAATGTGAATTGGTGCAGCCACTATGGAAAACAATATGGAGGGTCCTCAAAAAATTAGAAATAGAACTACTTTATGATCCAGCAATCCCACTTCTGGGTATACATCCAAAGGAAATGAAAGCAGGATATTGAAGTGATATGTGCACTCCATGATTATTGCAGCATCATTTACAGTAGCAAATATATGGAAACAACCTAGGTATTCATTAATGG
>NW_017732259.1:178419-182715 GCF_001890085.2 Hipposideros armiger | reverse complement strand
AAAATAAAAACTAAGACATCATAGCTGTGATATTTTTAAGCGTGGCCCATGGATATATAATGGAACACATGGTGTAGACTATTGTCAATCCAATGCTTTTGGCCAAAGGACTGAATTGGAATGACACCAAACTAATCAACTGGTTGATCAGAAATTTATTTTCAAGATGTCTCTCAAAAAGATGACTTAGTGGTCACCAAAAATTGTTCTAGTGAAATATGTATATTATCTTCTCAGTTACCTATTGTCATAATAGTGCAGTGTATCGCCTCATTGGCACATGATAATAGCATTTGTTTAATCACTAGTCCGGGGTGGTCATCTTGGTCAGGACCTCTCCTGTGTTTGGGCTCAGTTTCTCTTGACTGACGTAGGATGGCCTTGATGGGGATGACTGAGGTGACTCAGTTCTGTTCAGCATGTTTGTCCCCTCCTCCTGGGACAAGCACCATTGCTTGGGCATATCCTTCTCATGAGAATGGCAGAGAACAAGACCAAGCAAGCCTAATGGTGAATGGGCCTTTCAAACCCATGCATGCATTATGGTTGTCAACATCCACTGGCCCTGTGCATGCCACACAGGGGCAGGCACCACAGAGCCACAGGGCAGAGGACATGGATATGAGGAAAGGAGAAGAACGGGGTCATAAACACAACAAATCAACTACATTGGTCTAAGCTTGCCTGAGTGCCTCTTACTCCATCAGTAAGACACATTCCTCACTTTTATCCTGACTATCTGCACTCTTACAGGAAACACTTAGAGGGCAACTACTGTTTGTCTGGTTAAACTCTACTATTACGTGTTTGCCACTGGGGTCATGTTCATGGTGTTGTTAATGGTGACAGTTGTGTTTTTAATTGATCCAGTAAAGCCAGAATTGAGGGGTGAGGGGCATGACACCTTATGACCTGTTTTGTTTGTTTTTTGGGTTTTCTTTTTTTTTTTTTTAGAAGTAATTGGCTCCGTTAAGGAAAGAAGCTATTATACCAATTAAAATGATTTTGTTTCATAGAAGATAGTGCCATCAGGATAATGAATAGAGTGACCAAAGAATTTTGTTTCTCTTATAAAGAAAACACAATAAAGCAAAAAACAATGGTTAAAAGTGTTCTTCCACAAGCTTCATAGATATCCCTCTGCTCCCTGCCATCTGCCCTCACCCTCAGCCCCAACAATGAATAGTGCTGTCATCACCAGTGGACTGTGTACATTGATGGCACCTTAGCTTATTAAAGTGGCTTTGGGTCGATTACTGCACTGACTGATTACCCTAATTGACCTTCAGCCTGGCCAAAATTTGTAAGATTAATGAGGCTCAATTCTTGTCAAGCCCCCTAGGCTGGATGGCTCCTGGCCCAGAAACTTTATAGCATTGATTTTTTTGTTGTTGTTTTTAATAACAATTACACCCCAAAGCTTAAGGAAATGTGATAAACTATGTCAGTAATCATGAAGAGCCTGAAGCATCTATAGCCATAGAAAGATTTCAGGCTTCCAAATTTCGAGCCCATTTAAAATCACCCGCTACCCTGAATTTGACCTTGGCTGCTACGTCTTACATCATTGTAGTGAAGAAGTTAATGGGGTTCTTCTGAACAGGATTTTTGTAAACATCTGTCTCAATGACAAGACAGATGTTAAACGGTCAGACATTTGTTAAATATCATCAGCCCAGCCGAGACTTGGGTGTTAACTTTTATTTGAAAGCCAAGATGGCACTGGGTTGCTCACACACACACAGCCAATTCTGCCTAAAAATTGTCATGCAAAGAGACTTAAATTGCAGGGAAGGCTCAGCAAAGAAAGAAAGATTTCATCTTGCAGGAGAAATAGGATTGGTTAATAGTAGCTACCTGGAACACTGTGCTGAGAATTATAAAATAGTATTTGAGCTCAGCATAAAACATTCTGTGATTGGTGAATCCCATCTGGTGCAGGCATAGAAAGGAGATGCAGCATGTGAGCCGTTACCACCCTAGTCCATAGTTTCTGATCATGTTCCTTGTCAGCAGCCGTTCGCCTTAATTATTTCCTATAAATGGATCTATTTTTTCCACCTTCCTCCCCTGCTTGAGTACCTGAATTATTGTTCTACTAGATCTGTTCTTTACTGGCCATTTTTTTGTGTGTTTGAATCAGCATCTGAATTCACTTCCTGTGTTTGGGGAATTACTCATTATATTAATTTTGGTATAAGAAGCTAACATGGCCAGACCACTTGTTTTCACCAAACACTTTCTTCCCAACACCTTCTTCCTTCACCCTTTCAATTAGGTGGTGACACATGAACCAGAGTTTGGGTCTGCATTTCCCCCAGATATGATGAGGTGCATTCACCTAAGACTTTGAATCAAAAGCTAATGACAAAGATATAGGGTGTCTGCTTCAACCTGACAGAATTAGCTTGTCATACTTGCAATTAAGAACATGACTGATGCAATAAGTCTCCCAGAGCACTACTTCTCAAACTATTGTTCTGAGGAATCCCCTTGGCCTCTTATTAAANAATTGCAGAGATGTCCTTCAATTGGGTAGATTAAAATTCGACATGCAGCCTTCGGAGTCTCATCCAAATTTAAGCTTCTATGATTCTAGTTGGCGGCAGAAAGCCACTTTTTCTTGTACTGTCTTTTTCAGGGAGCTGTTTCATATTCATCAAATGGTTGTGGATTTTTAGACTTTGTACAAAACACTTTTGCAGCATCTATTCGAAGTTGGCTCAATATACATCGTACACCGCTCATGTCCCACCACATAGGCAGACATTTTTGGCCTTTTTGAGACAGTTTATTTTTCTCCTTGAGTTTGTGAGTTAAAGTCTGTTTGTCATTTCATCACTCTGCCCTCCCTTGAAATAAGAAAGTGAATTGTTAGAATAGTTATGATCCATCAACTATATTCTTTTTGGTTTTGCTGAAGAAAATGCAGTTGTTTACATTGATGAATAGCCTTAATTGGTTAAAATAGACTGGTAGTGCTGAGCTAATACCTTTAAATGTCTTGTCTTACACAATTAATATTCCCTTGTCACACATACATTTAAACAGTTGGAAGAAAGCCTTGTGTTCTTAACTCCTGTCAGACTTAACGAATGATTTTGTCAAGTCATTCCTTTCTGCTCTGGTTGATTGATAGCTAAATTTTGGTCTTCTGGCTTATGTAAAAAGTGTTCACTACGCCTTTCAGCTTGTAGGCAAGGGCATTTAAACCATTCTAATAGTCAATTTACAAAGGAATTACATTGCCTGTTTACTGGAGGGGTCACAAAATGTGCCCCTTATTCATCAGGGACACAAATCACAGGGCCCATGAGCTAATGGAGGCAGTATTTATGAGTCCCTGCATTTGCTGGGTGATGTTCCAAGTTCAAGGTGCTCCTTGTCCTGACTGCTGAGGACTCTGACTCCCACTTTTGGATGTGTCTGTGCTCATGGACTATGTAATGGGTAGGTGTATGTAGAATGAATACAGTTTGATCCTAAAACTCTTATGAATGAGAATAAAAACTATTATAGAATGCTAGATCGCCACCATACCTACCTTCATCTACAGCTTTCAAAGACCTCTCTATAATAAGGAGGCTATCCCTACTCTGCTACCACCCAGCTTATAGATTTTCACACATATTGGAATTATTACTTCAAAGTATGGAAGGTGGATCCCAGTCATTTCTGGGAGGGTTCTCACTTCCCTTGACTTGAGACTTGGTTGGAAATTTCACAATGTACCATTTTAAAACACTTTGACCAATAAGCTATAAGATAGTTACATAAGAGCAAGTATAACATCAATATATTTTCACAGTAGGCAAACCTTGAACCACAAGTACTCCATTTTTTTATTTTTTTAACATAATCCTAAAACCTGAGGAAGTCACAGAGTCTCATAGTGAGTATCCAGCAGGTCCCTTTCAGCTCCTGGAGTAGGGATTAGTTTAGGACATAGCATCATTTCTGCCTCCGGTGGGACCACTCATTTTCTCTCGTGATGTCTATATGCCACTGGGTCTGTTTTTCCATCCTGTCAACTGAGGCTTTCTTTTTTCTCATGTATTATCTCGGGGGAGGCTTCCAGGATTCTTTATGCACTTCACTCATCACCCAGGAAGCTTGATCACATACGTTCCTGGAATTGTGTGTACCTGCATCACATATACCATTGCTTTTGGACAATAATGTATGCAAAACTGTTACAATATAGACATATGAGAGGTTGTGTTATGTTAGTAATTTAGAGCAGGAACTCTAGGGCCAGACAATCTGGATTTAAATCCTACCACTGCCATGTATTAG
>NW_017732259.1:150667-173595 GCF_001890085.2 Hipposideros armiger | reverse complement strand
GGGGCAAGCACTATGGGCAGTCTATATGAAGTGTACCTGGCGTATAAGACGACCTCCCACTTGGAGGCATATTTTTCAGGGCCAAAAAATCGTCTTATACGCCGGCAAATACGGTATTCAATTTTTATTATGCAAACACTCTTATAACCACTACCCAGGTAAAGAACTAGAATTCTGCCATCTCCCTAGAAATGCCTCTGTCTGCATCTTGCCTCCCTCCAAAAGTAACTACTATCCTGACATTTAGAGTGTTGACTTTCTTAATTTTCTTTGTGGTTCTATCAACCTAATTTGCACCTTCAGATGATATAGTGTACTGTTGCCCACATGTTGGGATACGTCTTTTAGTTTCATTGTATCTCTTCCCTCCCATCCCTTTTGTTTTGCTTATAATCCATCTGTTGAACCCAGAGGGTTTGTACTGTAAATTTTCCACAGTTCGCATTTTACTGATTAGATGTTAGCAATGAAGTGACGGATATGTTTCTGTTCTCTGTATTTTTGCAAATGACCAGGGAGGCCCAGAGCCTCTACCAGTTTCAGGTTTGATCCTTTAATGACACTATATTTGCAGATGTGCTATTTCATCAGAAGACATAAAATGTCTAGCACTCTCTCTCTCTCCCTCTCTCCCTCTCTCTCTCTCTCTTATTATTATTATTGTTGTTGTTGTTGTTGTTGTTGTTGTGATGTTTTCAACCACTGATGTTTACTGCCTAGATTTTTAAATTCCAAAAAGTTTGCAAAATGGTGATATTCTATCATTTTGTTTTCATTTATGAAGTGGAATAAGTTTATAAACAGATATTTTCCTCATTATAAAGAATTTCAGTTCCCACAGGAAAGGTAATATATAGTCTTGATATTTTCAAGTTAAATTCCTCAGTTCCTTATTATCTTGTGAAGATGACCAATGATTTTTCTTTCTTTTTCTTTAGTCACTATAAAGTCATGAATTTAAACATATTTGATGGGTTTCAATCCACTGGATTTTTTTTTTATTCTTTGTGAAGCTTACATTGCCTAGTCATACACCAAGTGGAAGCTTCAGGAGTTATTTTTACCTGACCCCTATTAGTCTTTGGTAGCTCTACTATTTGGTATAAACAAGATATTTCAAGCTTATTTATGTAGTTCCAGCTTCCAAGAACCTGGAATCACCCATTTCTCCAAGAAACCTTGGAATTAGTGGAAAATTGTATTTCAAGATGTTCATTTCTACTGGACTGGCCATTGTTTTCAGGCCTTTTCTTTGGACAAAATGGGAAATTGTATGTGTGTGCTTGTGTATGTGTCTGTGTGTACATATATGCATATAGGTGTGTGTGTATATGTATATATAAAACTTATGTAATATACATAATATAAAATTTATATATTTATATATTATTTATTTTTCAGGAAAATTTTCATGATTTATGGTTTTTCGTATTTGTTCTGTTTTTTTACTTTGTTTTTCTTTTTCAGGTATCTCTGGTAGCCGTATATTGAATTTTCTTTGCCTATCTTCAGTATGTGTCACCTTTTCTCAAATTCATTTTTATCTTGTAAAAACATTTTCTTTTGGATTTAAATTTTTTCTTTTCTCTTTTTATTTCTGTTAAGGTATTTTCTAGCTGTGTTTATTTATTCATATTTAGTCCTTTTTTAAATCATTTTTCTTGTATTCATAATTCTTTCTTGAGTTTTATCACCTCATTCTACAATCTTTTTTCTAATTTATATTATTCTCTCATATCTTATGCCATTTTCTTAGTGTATTTTAATTTACTTTAGTAGATTGCAGTTTTAATCTGTTTTACAGGTACCTCTTTCCAGCGTGCTTGCAGTGTGTGTAGGGGTGATACTATATTTCTATTCTCATTTTTTTATGTAGTAACTTTATATGAATTTTGAGCTTGATAATTTTAAGTTGTATGTTTTCACATAAAATCAATCTTCCTGAAAATTTAGAAAGAGGTTTGATGCAGGTAGCTCTTCTAGCTTCACAAATCTGGCTTCTGCAATTTTTGTATAATGTTAAAAAGTATGGGTAGTTCCATTTTCAGTTTTTTGAGGAACATGCATACTGTTTTCCACAGTGGCTGCACCAATCTGCAATCCCACCAACAGTGCACGAGGGTTCCCTTTTCTCCACATGGGAAGGGGGAAAGCATGGGGGAGAAGGTGAAGGGATTAGAAAGTGCAAATTAGTAGACACAATATAGTCATGGGGATATGAATTATAGTATGGGGAATATAATCAACAATGTTGTAAAGGTTATGTAGGGTGCCAGATGGGTACTGGACTTATCAGGGGGATCACTTCATAGACTGTGTAGATGCCTAACCACTGTGCTGTACACCTGAAGCTGAAGTAGAATAATATTGTATGTCAACTATAATTAAATATATATCAGGGATGCCAAAAAAATGTATAAAGTGGACACTTTGGTCAACATTGCTCAAGCAGTAGTTTGCCATAATCAAAAGTGTCTGGATGCTGGTTTTAACCACTTTGAGCACCTCTTGTAACTACAGAAGCCAAACGTGACTTGTGTTCATCTTTTGTTATTGGTATATATTGAGCATTACAATCTTAGTACAGTTTTCCTTTCTTAAAATGTGTATACGTTTTTTTGGCACCCTCTGTATATATGTAGTCATGGGAGGTGGAGCATAGCATAAGGAAGATAGTCAATGGTATTGTAACAGTTATATAAGAGGGGTAGTAGCTTGGGGGAGGGAAGTTATCACTTTGTCAGGGGTATAAATGTCTAACTTTTATGTTGCTTTATACACCTGAAACTAATTAAAAAAAAAAGTATGGTGGCTTGGTTGGTGAGATAACATGGCTCTGCTCATCTCCCCCACTTTATCTGAACCTCTTTTTTTTCTTTTATCGATGTTATTGCTGTCAAGTTCAATTTGGTTGCACTCCCAATGGTTTCTTCTTTATGTGGGGTTCTGTCCTGGAAGAGTGCTGTGGCAGGTCAGTTTCAAGTGGTCACAGCACTGCTCCCTTCAGATCTTATAACTGTGGGCTCTGCCACCTGCTACTTTATGATTGTAGGAAAGTTATTTAGTTTTTCTAAGTTCCACCTTCTTCATTGGAAAAACTGGTATAAGAATAATCTCTATCTTGTAGTGTTGATGTGGAGATTAAATGATGTATAAAGATCTTAGTTGAGTACTTGGCTGCTTGTATATACATGGAGTATATGAACTCACCAATAGCCAATTTTATTCCTGATCAGTAATTTAGCACACATTGCCAAATGAGTAGCTAATTTATGTTAACTTTCCATAGGCTTTATTATATTTTATTTTTTTTATTTTATTTTTTTTGGCTTTATTATATTTTATATGGTGAAATGTCAAACCCAATTCAGAGGCAAACCAAACTAAGTTATACATACACACATGCATAATGCGAAAAGGAACTGAAGTTTGTCCAAAGTTCTTCTTCTGACCAATAATAAATGTGTATGTATCGACCTATCAAAGGATTTGCCTGAATACTCCTGAATAGGTATGGGAAACATACACATCGTTTATCATCTTCTCTTGTGTTTATTTACATTTGGGTGTTTTCTCCCAGTACACATTTGGACAATTATGTACAAAGCAGCACTGAGATGATTTTTCAGGTACAGTTTAATTTCATTTTCATGCATCTACCCTGCTTCTGATTTTAACAATGTGGTTAAAATGTATAATTATGCATTGTTAGAAATTTGGGTCTTTTATTCTTACTTATCTTGAAGAATAATTTTAAGTACTTCTTTGTGGAGCACAGCAGTTGTATCATCATAGCACCTAGGGAGAAACATTTCTGAGGTTGTTAAATATTTTATGTTTCCACCTCTATTAAATACAAACAATGTATCTAGGAAGGGCAGGAGACCGCAAAGGGGTAAGGTTCTAGTGAATTCAAGACCCAACTCTTCATCTAAAGTTCTCCCTGCTTTGTTTGATGCCTAGATTGACCCTTTTTCTAAAGAGTCTGAGTCCTTAAACTTATCACAGTTTAAAACTTCTTGGAGACATTAGGACCAATGAAGCATGAGAAAGTCCATTGATAGGAGAGGGCCTCTAGTGTTTTGAGCTACACGCCTATCTGCAACTTTTAAGTTGACATATAACACTCAGAGTCATCCATTAGTCATCTCTATTTTCTTTTGTTTCTAACTTTTAAAAATTTACTTTTCGATTACCATTGATATACAATATTTTATTAGTTTCAGGTATACAAAACAACATAGTGATTAGACAGTTATATACCTGACAAAGTGACAACCCCAGTAAGCCTATTAACCATCTGACATTTTACATAGTTATTACAGTATTATTGATTATGTTCCCTATGCTGTACTTTACAACCCTGTGACTATTTTAAAATTATACTTGACATTCAATATTATTTCATATTAGTTTTAGATGTACAGTGTAGTGGTTAGACATTTATATAATTTATGCAGTGACCCCCTGGTAAGTCTAGTACCTATCTGACCTATACATAGTTTTCACAATATCATCGACTATATTTCCTATCTATATTCCCCATACTGTACTTTACATCCCTGTGACTATTTTGTAACTACCATTTTGTACTTCTTAATCCCTTCACCTTCTCAGCCCTACAACGCCCCGCTCAACCATCAGTTTGTTCTCTGTATCTTTGGGTCTGTTTCTGTTTTGTTTGTTCATTTATTTTGTTCTTTATACTTCATATATAAGGGAAGTCATATGGTATTTGTCTTTCTCAATCTGACTTATTTCATTTAGCAAAATACCCTTTAGGTCCACAAAATTTGTCACAAATGGTAAGATTTCATTCTTTTTGATGCCAGAATAATATTCCACTATATGTATACATATATGTATAGAGAGATATCTATATCTATAGATATAGATATAAATATCTATATCTATAGATATCTATAGATATCTATAGATATCTATAGATATATATATCGCATCTAATTTACCCAGATGTCTGTTGATGGGCATTTAGGTTGTTTCCATATCTTCGCTATTGTGAATAGCACTTCAGTGAACATAGGGGTGCATATATCTTTTCAAATTAGTGTTTTGGATTTCTTCATATAAATACCCAGACATAGAGTTGCTGGATCATAAGGTAGTTCTATTTTTTAATTTTTTGGGAAATTTCTAAACTATTTTCTATAGTGACTGCACCAATTTGCAGTCCCACAAACAGTGCACAAGTGTTCCCTTTTCTACACATCCTCGCCAACACTTATTGTTTGTTTATTTATTGATGATAATCATTCTGCCAGGGGTGAAGTGGTATTGCATTGTGGTTTTAATTTGCATTTCTCTGATGATTATTGATGTTGCCCATCTTCTCATATGTCTATTGGCCATCTGTATGTCCTCTTTGGAGAAATGACTTTTCAGGTCCTTAGCCCATTTTTTAATTGGATTTTTTTTGTTTTTTTGGTGTTGAGTTATATGAGTTCTTTATAAATTTTGGATAATAGGCCCTTAGCAGATGTATCATTGGCAAATATCTTTTCCCATTCAGTAGGATTTCTTTTCAGTTTGTTGATAGTTTCCTTTGCTGTACAAAACCTTTTCAGTTTGATGTAGTCCCATTTATTTATTTTTTCTTTTGTTTCCCTTGCCCAGGGAGATAGATATATCAGAAACAAATATTGCTAAGGGTAATGTCGGAAACTTTACTGTCTATGTTTTCTTCTAGGAGTTTTATGTTTTGGGGTCTTACATTTGAATTTTTAATCCATTTTGAGTTATATATGGTATATGAAAGTTGTCCAATTCATTTTTGTTTTGAATGCATCTGTCCAGTTTTTCCCAGCACCATTTATGGAACAGACTGTCTTTACCCCATTATATATTCTTGTCTCCTTTGTCATACATGAAATGCCTATATAGGTGCTGGTTTATTTCTGGGCTCTCTATTCTGTTTCATTGATCTATGTGTCTGTTTTTACACCAAAACACTGCTGTTTTGATTACTATAGCTTTGTAATGCAGTTTGATACCAGGTAGCATGATACCTCCAACTTTCTTCTTCTTTCTCAAGATTTCTGTGGTTATTTGGGGTCTTTTATGGTACCATATAAATCTTAGGATTATTTGTTCTAGTTCCATAAAAAGTGCCATTGGTATTTTGATAGGGATTGCACTGAATCTATAGATTGATTTGGGTAGTATGGGCATTTTAACTATATTAATTCTCGCTATCCATGAGCATGATATATGCTTTTATTTATTTGCATTCTCTTTAATTTCTCTCTTCAATGTCTTATAATTTTCCAAGTACAAGTCTTTTACTTCCTCAGTTAAATTTATCCCTAGGTGTTTTATTTTATATTTTTGATGGGATTGTTTTCTGAATTTCTCTTTCTAATAGTTTGTTATTGGTGTATAAAAATACAACCAATGTTTTAATATTAATTTTGTATCCTGTTACTTTACTGAATTCATTTATCAGTTCTAATTGTTTTTTGGTGGAATATTGGGGATTCTCTATAGATAGCATAATGCAAATAATAACAGTTGTACTTCTTCCTTTCCAATTTGGGTGTCTTTTATTTATTTTTCTTGTCTGAATGATGTGACTAGGGCTTCCAGTACTATGTTGAATAAAAGTGATGAAAGTGGACATCCTTGTTTTGTTCTTGATCTTAAGGAATGCTTTTAGCTTTTCACCACTGAGTATGTTAGCTGTGGGTTTGTTATTAATGGCCTTTATTTATTTTTTTTTCCTAGCTGAGCCATGCTGCTACCTGTTGGCAGCTGTTGGCAGCTCAGCTCAGGCTGGGAATCTAACCGGCGAACCTGTTGCTCAGAGCTCACACTCTTGAATGTGCTCTTAACCAACTGAGCCACTCGGCCAGCCATAAATGGCGTTTATTATGTTGTGATAAATTCCCTTTATTCCTATATTGCTGAGAGTTTTTATCATAAATGAATGATGGATTTTGTCAAATGATTCTTCTGCATCTATTGATATGATCATATGATTTTATCTTTCATTTTGTTTATGTGGTGTATCACATTAATTGATTTGCATATATTGAAACAACCTTGCATCCCAAGAATAAGTCCCACTTGATCATGGCTTATGATCTATTTAATATATTGCTGAATTTGGTTTGCTAATATTTTGTTGAGCTTTTCTGCATTTATGTTTATCAGGGATATTGGTATATATATATATATATATATATATATATATATATATATATATATATATATATATATATATATCTTGTAATGCCTTTGTCTGGTTTTGGAATCAGGGTAATTGTCGCCTCGTAGAATGAGATTTGGAGCCTTCCCTCCTCTTGAATTTTTTGAATAGTTTGAGAAAAGGTGTTAATTCTCCTTTGAATGTTTAATAAAATTTACCTGTGAAGCCATCTGGTCTAGGACTTTTGTTTTTTGGGGAGTTTTCTGATTACTGATTCCATTTCACTAGCGGTAATCATTGATTCAGATTTTCTGTTCCTTTTCATTTTAGTCTTGGAAGATTGTATGTTTCTAGCAGTTTATCCATCTCTTCTAGATTACCCAATTCGTTGGTATATAATTGCTCATAGTATTTTCTTATTATTATTATTATGTTTTTTTGTATTTTTGTGGTTCCCATTGTCATTTCACTTTCGTTTCTGATTTAATTTATTTTGGTCTTCTCTCTTTTTTTTCTTGATGAATCTGGTTAAAGATTTATAAGTTTGGTTTATCTTTTCATAGAATCAGCTCTTGGTTTTATTGATATTTTGTATTTTTTTAGACTGTATTTTATATATTTCCACACTGATCTTTACTATTTCCTTCCCTCTACTCACTTTGGGCTTTGTGTGCTGTTCTGTTTCCAGTTTCTTTAAGTGTAAAATTAGATTGTTTAGTTGAGATTTTTCTTGTTTCTCATGGTGAGCCTGTATTGCTTTCACTGTACCATAGAGTTACGGTCATTGTGTTTTTGTATTTATTTCTCTCAGGGTACCTTTTGATTTCTTCCTTGATCTCATTGCTAACCCATTAATTATTTAGTAGCATTCAGCCTCCATGTGTTTGTGTGATTTTTAGGGTGTTTGTTTGTTTGTTTGTTTGTTTTCTGTAATTGATTTCTGGTTTCATACCATTATGGTTACTGAGGACACTTGATATGATTTTAGTCTTCTTGAATTTATCAAAACTTGTTTTGTGACCTAATATGTGGTCTGTCCTGGGAAAGTTCCATGTGCACTTGAAAAGAATGTTTATTCTGCATCTTTGGGGTAGAATGCCATTAAAATGTCAATTTTATCACCTAGTCTACTGTGTCATTTAAGTCTGCTGTTTTCTTTTTGATTTTCTGTCTAGAAGATCTGCCCATTGGTGCCAATGGGGTGTTAAAGTCCCCTACTATGATTGTATTACTGTTGATCTATCCCTTTATGTTGTTCAATATTTGCTTTATATATTTAGGAGCTCCCATGTTGGGTGCATAGATGTTTACTAGGGTTATAGCCTTCTGTTGGATTGATCCTATTATCATTATGTCATCTCCTTCTTTGTCTCTTACTATAGTCATCATTTTAAAGTCTGTTTTGTCTGATGTAAGTATTGCTACTTCAGCTTTGTTTTTTTATCATTTTCATTTGCATGAAGTGTATTTTTCCATCCTTTTACTTTCACGTTATGTGTGTCTTCCTATCTGAAGTGTGTCTCTTGTAGATAGCATATATATGGGTCTTGTTTTCTTATCTATTAAGCTACCCTATGTCTTTTGATTGGAGCATTTAATCCATTTACATTTAAAGTGATTATTGATAGATACATAGTTATTGCCATTGTATTATTGATATTTTTTTATCTTTTTTACCCTCCTTCTTCTTCTTAAAGAAGTCCCTTTAACATTTTTGGTAATACTTTCTTGGTGGTAATGAATTCCTTTAGCTTTTCCTTGTCTGGAAAACATTTATCCCCTGCTTCAATTTTAAATGATAGCTCTGCTGGGTAAAGTAGTCTTGGTTGTAGGTCCTTTCTTTTTATCACTTTGAACATTTTGTCCCAGTCCCTTCTGGCATGCAAAGTGTCTGTTGAGAAATCAACTGATAGTCTTATATGAGCTCCCTTGTAAGTAACTAGTTGTCTTTCTCTTGTTGCTTTTAAGATTTTCTCTTTGTCTTCAGCCTTTGCGATTTTAATTATGATGTGTCTTGGTGTTGGCATCTTTATGTTCTTCTTTTTGTGACTCTCTGCACTGCCAGTTATAAAATTAGTCACAGGGATGTAATAATATACAGCATAGGGAACATAGGAAATAATATCGCAATAACTGTGATGGGTACTATACTTACTGTGGTGATCACTTCATAAGGTATATAAATGTCTAATGACTACATTGTACACCTCAAGCTAACATAATATTGTATGTCAACTATACTTAAAAAAACAAATTTTAAAAAAAGATACTTGTAAGATTATTTTAATGGAATGATAGCTGGGCATTGTTTAGAAAAACTCTTTACTCCTGGGCAGTAGTTTAATCCATATTGTCAAATGAGTAATTGGCTCAACTAGACAATTCTGTTCCTTAATTCTGTGTGTTTTTGTTTTTGTTTTTACTATAGCTTCGGAAAGCAGTGATGGATCACATATCTGATTCTTTCTTGGAAACCAACGTCCCTTTGCTAGTTCTCATCGAGGCTGCAAAGAGTGGGAATGAAAAAGAAGTGAAGGAATATGCCCAGGTTTTCCGTGAACATGCCAACAAGTTGGTGGAGGTAAGTCAGGAGAGGCCTGAAGACTAGAATTAATCCACAGGTGTAATCTCTCCACATGGTTGTGGGAGTTTCAAAAGATAGCCCTTTTGTGGTTTTACCAGAGAAATAACATCCTGGAACCTTGCTTTCCTTTACCTCCTGAGGACTCCACCCCTTGCAAAGGAAACAGGTTATCAGGAGTCTCTTTTCTCTATCCCACATGCTAAATATGATCTGGAACATGCCTGTTCATTTTCCGGAACAATAGGCAGAGTCTGAAACAGAAGTAGAAGGAATATTCCAAAGTGCTGAATTTAAGGGAGTGGAAACTGCCAAATGGAGGTTTAAACTGCTCCCTTTCTTCCTTCATACTCTCTTTCCACTCTACCAACCTAACATAGCTTAGCTCTTCACATTATGAGCTTGTGAAAGAAAAATTCCACTTCCCCCAAGAGATGTTTAGATTCCTGCTGAAGGATCTTGGGGCACTAGTAGGAGTGTAAGTTCAGGGTCAGAAGTATATTTTATGTGTTAGAGAAATCTGTGGGAGTTGTTTTATAAATGCAAAATTGTGCTGTGTAATATTGAAAAACCATTTTTTTAAGGGAAACAAAATAAAAGTGAAATGGTTACCATGCTGCCTGAATCTAGGAGCTGAAAAGCAACAGCTCTTGGCAAAGGTTGCATTTAGTAACGTGCAGCTAAACAGAAAATTAGAGATGTTAAACAGGAAATGTGTGTGCTAAAGGAAAAAAGCACAGGAGAACAAGGATCCTGGCAAATTTAGGAAATGTTTGTCACAACCTGGTTAAAACTTTTGCAGGCTCTGAGCACTTAACAAAACAACTACAACACCTACAACAAACGTCTGGTATATCCCCACTTTAATTCAAAATAAAATAAAATTGCTCAAAATGACAGACAACTTAAAGTAAGCTAAAAGCAATACTTTTGTTTTCCATTTAGAATGGAAAATTTAAGTTCTGAATAAGTTCACCAAATGTGAAATCCTCTCCATTTTTCTCGGAGTGAGTAATAGGGTTGTGTTCCAATTTAATTGTGCCCTAATCATCTGTTTAGTTTCCTCTTCAGTTACCCCAGCACTGCTATTACCTCTGGGGCTGAAGACATCCAGGCAGCAGGAAGTCCTGCATTAGGTGCAAAGGAAGCCCCAGGTCTTAAAGGACACGGGCTGAGCCATCACCCAGGGCAGCAGTCAACTAATTGAGTCCAAAGTAATGGAACCTCTGAACTTCTAACCACGCGACTCCAGCCTAGAGCTAAAACTAGGGCCATAGTTTTGATATCAAGTCAGTCTTTCTGGCTCTGCCCCCACCTATGGGCCAAGGACTCCCATCACCGCATACATTCCACCCATATTTTCTGAGAGTTCACTTGGCCATTGAAGAATCCAAGGTCTTTCTAAGGTTTTCCTTGAAAGTCCTGGCCACTTCCATGTCTTGAGAAAGAGAAGGTGAAGAAGGAGCCTGGGGGGAGGGCTCAAGAGAGAGGAAGAGGAGGAAAAGAAATAATACCAAATGAATGCTACTAAATATTCATATGTAATAAAATAATAGTATTAACATACAGATAATAGTATTAACATACAGATAACATTTATATACTTACAATAGTTATAAGATACTTGCAAAATTTATAGAAAATGTTAATTAATTGTGTGTTATGGGCACTGTAGATGAAGAAAGGGACATATGTTTAAAGTTGTGTGATAAGCATCTCCTACTTTCAGTCCTGTCAGCGTTTTTCTGTAGTTCTGTATATAGCCTCATTGACCGATAATACTTAAAGTTCAAACTTGACACCCTGGACACATTCACCATTTTGCCTTGTCCCATTCATACGTTTCACTGTAGGAGAATCCAACCACTATGAGTGATCCTTGATAGTCAAATTGTGGCAGACACAGAAGGCTCGGGTCCAATAGAGCCCACATTCCAGAAAGTTGCTGCTTTGCCCCCCTTAGTTATTCCCTTCATTACACATTGTGGCAAGGGGTGGGGTGGGGTCACTGCAGCCAGCAGAATTTCAGAACGTCGTCATGCCCAGGAGATGTAAGGGCTAGAATGCAGACTGGCCTGTTTGATTAGAGAGGAATTAGAACCAAAGGAATTTTTGTAGCTTACAAGTGCCTCATTGCTGATGCAGACATGTGAAAAAACTTGGAGCTGAGAGTTTTTCTAATTTTGAAAGTGTCTCTGTGGATTTGAGCACCTTTGTGGATCTAAATAGTTGTGTTTGTAATATGAAAAAAAAATTTGATATATTGATTTTATATCCATTGACCTTGATAAATTCACTTACTAATTCCAAAAGTTTGACTGTATTCTTTAGGAGTTTTTATGTACATAATCACGTTGTCTGTGAATGATGACAACTGTATTTCTTCTTTTCCAATCCTTATTATCTTGTTTTTTCCTCTCATTATTGCACTAGCCAGACCTTCAGTACAATGTTGTTGTAATAAATATTTTTGTAATTTACAGATCCCTGTGAGAAAATTTAAATACTTTACCATTAATCACATTGTTTGTTCTAGATTTCTTGCACACAGTTGCATTAGATTATTTTAGCTCTCTTCTATTATTCCTTTGCTTAGCTTTTTTTTTAAATCATAAATTGGTGTAGAGCTGTATCAAATGCATTGCCTGCACATTTTGAGATGATTGTCTGATTTTTGTCTTTTTTATTTTCCTTTAGAGGTATTGGTATCAAAATTAGTTTTTCCCTCAAAAAATGAGTAAGAAATTAGTCCTTCTTTCTACTTTTTGGAAGTGAATTAATGTGTAAGACTGACATTATTAATTTTTAAAATATTTGGAGTAATTCACTCAGACAGCAATCTGAGGAAAAGTTTAAAAATTGCTGATGGATTTTTTTTTTTTTTTTTACTACTAAACATAAGACTTTAAATGTTCTTTTTCTTTTTGGGTTAGTTTTGGTAAGTTGTGTCCTAGGAATTTGTTATTTTCATTTAATATTCTAATTTTTTGACATAAACTTATCCATCTCTTCTTATTTTTTTAATGTGTAAGGATCTGCATTATTGTTTTTCCCCCATTCCTTATATGGCTAATTGGTGCCCTTTTTTTCTTCATTAGTTTTGCAGTAGGTTTATCAGTTTAATAATCTTTTTCTGAAACCTAGGTTTTAGCTTTGTAGGCATTTTTTGTGCTACTTTATGCTTTTATCTTTATATTTCTCTTTTCTGCTTCTAGTATAACACTATTCTTTTTCTAACTTGATGAAATTTATAATCACATCATTTATTTTTAACCTTTCTTATTTTAATAATATACTCATATGTATTTAAGGCTATAAACTTCTCCCCAAGCTATGCTTATGTTTAGTTATTTTCTACTGACCTAATTTTTAGCTCACACATCCTGTCTCCATCTGTGTACAGTATATTTGATTTATTAAGTTCATTTTATTAAAGAATTTCTAGTTGATTTTCTACAATTGATGTCAGTCTTCTAGTAAACATCATTATCAGGCTATCTTCTTTAAAAATATATTATTCATAGTTATTTTTTAAATCTAAGTCAAAGAATGCCAACATTTGGGTCAATTTTGTTTCTGTTTTGTGTTTGCCATACAGAGGGCAAACTTCACCCTCCTCCCCAAATTGGTTTGAGTTTTAAGGCTGATGATGCAACAACAGTCACCAAGAGGGTATGAACAGATTTTTTTCTCACATAATTGGACTTTCTGTGGAGGGAAGAACAGGACCCTAGCCAGCCCACTGTGGCTTCAGCAAAGAGAACAGGTGGTTTGGATTCTTATCCTGTTAGGGAGTGGGGCTAGGGTCAAGCTTTCCATGTGATGGCTGGAGTTTGAATGATTCAAACTTTCCTACTGCTACCAGAAAATGATAGGCTTTTTATATCAGCTTGCCCAGTTGTGGAGCAAGATGAAAAGGGGGAAAAACAGGGCTTGTTATCAGCCAAACTTCTAAACTGGAGTAAGATTGTTCATTGCAATTCACCCCTGAGGTTTGACTGATGACTAGAAGATGCCATGTTTCCTTTAATTGAATCTGGACTTAGGTTAGCTATTAAGGAGCTCTATGAGGCTTTCAAAATGGAGACAAACTTTATTATGGTGTTTTTTTATTATTTGATTTTTATCTTAATATTTTTTATATGCCAGGTAACTTTTGATTGAATGGCAAACATTTGTACAGAAAAACATAGAGGGTATGTGTCCTAGTCTATTCAGACTGCTATAGTAAAATACCATAGAGCGGGTGACTTATGAACAACAGAAATTTATTTCTCATAGTTCTGGAAGCTGGGAAGTCCAAGAATGTGTGTGTTGTGGTGAAAGCACTCTTCCTGGTTCACAGCTGGCACCTTCTTGCTGTGTCCTCACATAGTGGAAGGGGTGAGGGATCTCTGTCATGTCCCTTTTATAAGAGCATTAATCCCATTCA
Organism: Hipposideros armiger; assembly: GCF_001890085.2. Taxonomy (NCBI): domain Eukaryota; kingdom Metazoa; phylum Chordata; class Mammalia; order Chiroptera; family Hipposideridae; genus Hipposideros; species Hipposideros armiger. Next base: position 159,417 of record NW_017732259.1, on the reverse strand, counting down.
TAAGGGCTCAACTTTCATGACATCAAAACCTCCCAAGGCCTCACCTCCTAGTGCCATAACATTGAGCATTAGGATTTCACCATATGAATTTTGGAGGAACACAAACATTCAGGTCATAGCAGTCTGGATAATGTTTTCTCCCTCCAGAGAGAATCCTGTCCTCTGAAGGGCAGCAGAGAGTCAGACCATCTCAATCCATCAAGGATTGAAGCAACTTGAGGATTGTTTGTAGTCTTCCTCAGGCACAGCCAGCCTTTCTTATACCCCACTTCTGTGGAATAGCCTTCCAGGGGTGCCAACAGAGGACCGGATGTGTTAGTATCCCATCTCATTTGCGAAGCATTTATTCCAATTTTTGTTTTCCCAACATGAACATGGTGAGATGGCCGTAAAGTTTGCTTTGTTTTGTTTTTTTTATGCTTTCAATTTACTTTTTTACTGTTGCTATACATAACTTAATAGACAAAGATCTTGGGAGAAAATTGGTGATCAAGCGCCAGGCTTTGAACCTAACTTTTCTATGGGACTTTAGTTCCAAGTCTTTGCTTCCTTGGCTGTTCTGGACCCGAGTCTTTGCCTCCCCAGCCTTATGAGATTGCTGCAGACTCTAACGAATTACCTTCCATTCAGCAGATATCTTATATCTGGCATCTAAGTTTTCATTTCAACATTAAGAATGAGCAAATCCCTGGGAGGAAAAGTGAAATGTGGGAAGGCGGGCTCCCCCCAATGAACATCTCTTTTTAATCTAGTCTAAGTTTTGACGTCTTTGGCTGCTGGCCAAAGCAAATTATTTTTATTTTTTATTTCTAGTTGTCCTCAGCAGGAAAGTGGGTTTTATTGGCTACTCCATGGCTGGAAGTGGAAATTCCTGAGAGAGCTGGTTTAGTAAGTCTGTGGGGGTGTTTTTGGTCTTTCTCAATATTTTTTAGTCAGAGATCTCTTTAGTCACTTGAAATATTGAGCTTCAATGCCTCAAATAAATACATGAACCATTAAAAACTGTTCTGACTGAATTGAAACAATCGTCTTCGTGGTCCATCCACTTCCTGCAATTCCTTCATGAACAGCCACCTCCTCCCACCAAACAAAACCTCACAATCCTACTAGAGTGCATTTGATCCCTGTTTGAGAACCTCTGATGGATCTCTAAGTTTCCATTGATATAAATCATAGACTTATATGTCAAAAAGTTTTGAATGAAGAATGCGCAAATATATGAAATTATCAATCTATGAATCGATGATCGTCTTAGTCTTTCAGCATTCCTTGATTATTGGATTTTTTTATAATACATTCAGGTTTACATCTATTTTTATGTTTTTGTCTTATATCTCTGTGCCATTTTGCCCCAGTTTGGTATTTGCTGTTCACGGAGATTGATGTGATGAAATGAATGGAGGGTGTTACAACTTTTCCACAACATTGTGGTGCTTCGAAAGCTCTCAACAAGGACAGTTTTAGTGCAAATAAAATATCCGTAAAATGTGAATAGGAAAAAATAATTGGGCTTTTCGTCATTCCCTTAAGAAGTGAAATGTTGAGGGTTTTCTTTCTCCATCATATTTGTAGCATTGCATAAAGACTAGGTTGAGTTGCACTAGGGTTTGTTAAGAGAATTTGACAGGTCAACTACGGTGCTTTGTGGTGTGTGATATTGGACCCTATAGAAAGTATCATTGTAGAACTGAATTTTTAAAAATTTAGTAAATTTTCCTCATCTCCAGAATCCAGCTAACTCATTCCTTCTGAGGGTCAGCTAAGGGCGCCAGGGCGGGGCCCACTAAGAGTGTGCTGAGTCGGTAGGAAGACACATGTTATATCCCTCATTCCCAAGGCTTATAGAGAAATGGAATGCAAATTGTGGCAAATCAGTAGCAAAGTAATGTGCTGTGGGTGGGATGAAGTGGGTGTAAGTTGGGGCAAACTATGCATTGCAGCAAAGAAAATAAAAGCTAATCTGGAAAACAAGATACAGAGTCAATATGGCTGTTTTCAGAGGCTTCAAATGCGATTTATTCTTTCCATTGCTTTGGTACTCAGTCAGTCTGCTTGCTCGTCTTTCTTCTCCCCTATCTCCACTAAAAACACCCTAAAGCAAGCTACCTGCTCTTGCCTGGGGAACTGCAGCATCCTGCCAACAGCCCTCTCATCTGGCCGGTTTCCCTTCAGTTCCTTCTGCACAGAGCAGGCAGAGTGAACTTCTAAAAATGCAAATCAGATTGTACAATGTATGTGACTGCAACCATTCAGAGACTTCCGATTAGTCTCAGGTTGAGGACCCACATTATAAAGACGCCTGTAAGGCTCACATGATCTAGCCCCTTCTTCAGGCTCTAGGTTCACCTACCTGTCCTCTCCCACTTCCTATGTGGCATCGGCTACACAAGGCATGTTTCATTTGCTGAATGTGCTATGTTCCCCCCAATCTAGGCCATGTTTATGTTGCCCCTTTCCTGATAGACTCCCACTCTACTCCTCCCTGTCATCTCTAATCATTGTTCAGCTTTCAGCTCAAATATCACATCCCCAAGTGAGGTTAGTTCCATGTGTTTTTCACTCTCATGGAATCTTATTTACTTTTTCTTTACTTTTTTAAAAAATTAAATTTAGTGGGGTGACAATAGTTAGTAGAATTACATAAGTATCAAGTATACAATTTTATACTACATCAGCTATATATCACATTGTGTGCTCACTGCCCAGAGTCAGTTCTACATCCATCACCATATATTTGATCCTCTTTACCCTCTTCTACCTCCCCCTTTTCTCCTTCCCTCTGTTAACTAATAAACTGTTGTCTGTGTCTATGAGTGTTTGAGTCTTTATTTGTTTGTCTTGTTTCTTTGTTGCTTTCAGTTTTATATCCCACATATGAGTGAATTCATATGGTTCTGTCTGATTTATTTCACTTAGTGTATTAATCTCAAGATCCATCCATGTTGTCGCAAATGACACTATTCCGTCTTTTTATGGCAGAGTAGTATTCCACTGTGAAGATATCTATATCTCTCTCTCTCTCTCTCTCTCTCTCTCTCTCTCTCTCTCTCTATATATATATATATATATATATATATATATATATATATCACATCTTCTTTATCCAATCATCTATGGAAGGACACTTTTTGCACTTTTTGTTGTTTCCATGTTTTGGCCACAGTAAATAAAACTGCAATGAACACTGGAGTACATATATCTTTATGGATAAATGTTTTCCAATATTTTGGGTAGATGCCCAGGAGAGGGATTGCTGAGTCATATGGAAATTCTTTTCTTAATTTTTTGAGGAATCTCCACACTGCCGTCCATAGTGGCTGCACCAATCTGCATCCCCACCAAAAATATATAAAGGTTCCTTTTTCTTCACAGCCTCTCCAACACTTGTTATTACTTGTCTTGCTGATGATAGCCATTCTAACCAATGTGAGACGATATCTCATTGTGGTTTTGATATGCATTTCCCTAATAGCTAGTGAAATTGAGCATTTTTTCATATATTTGTTGACTGTTTGTATGTTTTTTTGGGAGAAGTTTCTGTTCACGTCCTCTGCCAATTTTTTAATTGGATTGTTTGTCTTTTTATTGTTGAATTGTATGAGTTCCTTATATATTTTTGATATTAGCTCCTTATCTGAGGTGTTGTTTGCAAATATTTTCTCCCATTTGATTGGTTGCCTCTTTGTTTTGTTGATGGTTTCTTTTGCTGTGGAGAAGCTTTTTCATTTGATACAGTCCCATTCACTTATTTTAGCTTTTACCTCCCTTGCCTTTGAGGTCAAATTCATAAACTCCTCTTTGAACCCAAGGTCCATAAGTTTAGTATCTATGCTTTCTTCTATGCAGTTTATTGTTTCAGGTTTATGTTTAGGTCTTTATCCATTTTGAGTTAATCTTGGTACATGGTGACAGATAGCACCCTGGTTTCATTCTTTTGCATGTGGCTTTCCAATTTTCCCAGCACCATTTATTGAAGAGGCTTTCTTTTCTCCATTGTATGTTTTTTACTCCTTTGTTGAAAATTATTTGTCCATATTTATGTGAGTTAGTTTCTGGGTTCGCAGTTTTATTCCATTGGTCTGTGTGTCTGTTTTTCTGCCAATACCATGCTGTTTTGATTATCATTACTCTGTAGTACAAGCTGAAGTCGGGCACCATGATACCTGCAGCATTGTTTCTTTTTTCTTAGGATTGCTTTGGCTATTTGGGGTCTTCTGTGACTACATACAACTCTGATGAATTTTTTGTTCTATTTCTTTAAAAAATGCCATAGGGATTTTGATGGGGATTGCATTAAATCTATATATTGCTTTGGGTAATATGGCCATTTAACTATGTTTGATTCTTCCAATCCATGAACACGGAATGCCTTTCTATTTCTTTGTGTCTTCTTCAATTTCTCTTAAAAACATCTTATAATTTTCAGTATATAGGTCCTTCACATCCTTTTTTAAGTTTATTCCTAGGTATTTTATTCTTTTTGCTGCAATTGCAAAAGGAATTGAGTTTGTTTGTTTGTTTGTTTGTTTGTTTTTTGTTTCTGGAATTTTATTGTTAATATATAGGAATGCAATGGATTTTTGTACATTGATTTTGTAGCCGGAAACTTTGCTGTATTCATTTATTGTTTCTAATAGCTTTTACTTTCAATTTGCACACACCCAGGTCTACGACTGTATGCTATTTCTCCGGCTAAATTAGCAATTCCTTTAGCAAAGCGACCATGTCTAACTGATTGCTAACTACACCCCAACATGTAGCCGAGGGTGCAGCATATAGCAGTAATTCAGTAAACTGATATTGCCTAAAAAAGTGAATAGAATAATAAATACAGCCAGGGATATTGCCAACTTTTTGACTCTTGAGGTAATATGTTTTAATAACAAAGCTGCAGAACCTTCAACAGGTGTCTCCGATATCAGTAAAGAGTCATTGTGCTTATTTAATTCCCTCATTTACTACCAAAGATGCATTTCAAATCTGAAAAGAACTAATGTGAACTTTCACGTCCACTGAGCAGAAAAGCCTTGCTGTGTGCAGGTTCCTGAGAAGCTGAACCAACAGTCAGGACGCTCCTGAGACAGTGCCCCGGACTCTGCTGTCATTTCTCCCCCGCCCTCTGCCTCACACACATGCAGTTGTCCTTTGTTTTCAGAGGATCTGAGACAGGGAGCTGCTTCTATCTGACAAAGTAAGGACAGTGATGAGTTAGACAGCAGACTCTCCATTCTCTGCTTCATCCTCTTTACTTAGTTACTCCTGATAGCAGCGCCCCCTGCAGGGGAAGAAGTTGTATGCATTAGAATATATAAGGCTTAAAAGGAAGGAGCAAACCCTAATATTCAAAATCACTAATATGATCACCAGTGAAGCACAGACTGCCTTGGTTTCAGCCTTGAGGAAATTGCTTTTCTGAATTAATTCTTCTACTTGCACAGAAGATTCATTCAGCAACAAATATTCACTGAGCGGCTACCATGTGCTGAGAGTTGCTGGCAATATAACCATGAAAATATGAGGAAAATGTCCTGCTTTCCTGGGGCACCCATCCTGTTGGGGAAGATTGAGGAAGAGTGAGATAAATGTGTAACATGTTAGAAGGAACTGTGTGTGCAGAGTGCTGGGGGACAGAGAAGGGTGAAGGAGCAGATGAGTGCTCAGAAAAGGCTTGTCTCCTAAGGTGACTGTTAAACAGGGACCTGAAGGAAATGGAAGAATGTTCCAGACTGTGGGAACAGAAAGGGCAAAGGCCCCCAAGGCAGCAGTGTACTTGGCATGTTTGATAAAGAACAAAGGGACCAGTGTGACTGCAGCTGAGAGAGAGGAAAAATTTCAGAGATGAGATTGAGGGCTGGGTGTAAAGCTTTTATAGTTTACTCAGATATTTGAATCCGTTGAAGGCTTTGAACGAAGGCATGGCATGACTAGACTTCCATTTTGAAAGAACCACTCTACTACTATACAGAAAATGTGCAATAGAGTGACAAAAGTAGAAGGGAGATAGATAAATGTTGTTCCAATGGTCCAACAAGGGATTACTACTATGACTAGAATAGAGGCAGGGGAGGTGGGAAGAAGCGGTTGGATTTTTGGTTATATTTCCAAAGTTGAGCTGATATATTGGATGTTAGGATATGAGACAGAGAGGAGTCTGGGATGACTCGAAGTTTTGACATGCTGCGGTATTGAAATCACTTGAAACTGTTTGAAAAACATAGCCTCCACTCTCAGACTGTTTCTTGGTTGACTCTGGCTATAGCTATTTGATAATTGTAATCTTGAAAATGCTACTTTATTGTCTTGGGTTTAAATTCATATAACAGAGTTGTGTAAACTCCAGGGTCTTTGTTCAAACCACAGACCCAAAAGAAAATCAAGAAAAGCTGCAGCAGAAGCTACATTGATAGAACTAGATCTCCATGTCTTTTTGTAAAGTACAAGCGGTGCATTCCATCTTTTTCACAATGCTGCCTCCCCAATCCAGTTAATATATTTGAACTAGAACTGAATTAGTGAATTTTCTCAAATAATTGAGCCATAAGGAATCTGTAAATCATAATATTTCATGAAGAGCTGGTTTTTTCCAGCTCAAGCACATGACAAACTTACAGTAATTTTTTTTTCTGTCCTTTCACAAGGCTATATACCAATACCACTCCCCCCAAAAAAAAGTCCCTAATTCCTAAACTTTACTATATTTTATAATTCTTCCTATAGCATACAAGAAAGCATTACCAAAAGTTCAAGAGTTCGCCTTAGGCTCTTAATTATTTAAATATAAGACTAGGGTTCTCTATAAGTTCTTTATTACCTTATGTCATGATTTTGGCAACCAAAGGACGTAGCCGCTATTTTTAACTCTATTTTACAGATGAGAAAACTGAGGTTTCAGGAAGTTTCATAACTTGCCCAATGGCACACAGATAGAAGGGCAGAATTCATGCACAAGCCTAAGTATCCCAACTCCAGAGACCATGCTGTTTATCACTGTGCAAACTGCCCCTTGGGCTCTTGTCTAAGGTGTACATATAGACTTGCATCTGAGCCTTTATGTAAGTATTTAGTATTCTGCCTGGCCCCACAGTAATTGCTTGGAAATATTTCCTGTTGGTGTGATTGACAGGTGTTAAGTTCCGTTTCTCTCAAATCACATTTCAGAGAAGAGCCATATAAGTACTTTACTGTTGTCGGGTCCAAGTGTGTCAATCATGGACCGTTTTGGTGGTGAGATGCCCAAACAAAAGAAAGCACATGGCAGATGTGCCATAAATGCAGCCAGAGCCCTTTATTTATCCGAGGCTGGAGCCAGAGAGAGCGATCAAAATGGAAGCGGGGTTTATATACACACATGAACAATAGTGGCACAGTGCCAACAACACATGAAACTTACACATACAGTAAACTTGCACAATCTGTCCTGCCCAGAGGGGAGGAGCCAGACTGGCCCACCTGAGAGCTGTCAAAGCCCCCCAACGCTAGGGGGCCCCAACAGCTGGGTCCCCACAACTGTACACATCCTTGGGGGTATCATGCATTGCTGCAAGGGAATTCCTGTCCACCCTAGTGGAGTAGATTGTTCCAGGTGCTTTCTGATATTGGCATTGGGCATAAGCTAAGCTCACTTGTAGGTTCATGAATCTTCATTGGCACAGCCTGAATGGTTCAGATCTGTTCTAATTACTAAATGCCTTGACCTTTCAAGGTTGCTTGCAAATAGTGGATTCTAAGGATATTAAATATTTTCATGTCAAAGGTCTACTGAAAGTGCTGAACTGTGCACAAACTCTAAGTACTTCCAGGTTACAAATTTAATCTTTGAAACATAGTCAAAATGCAAAGTGCATGGCCATATTATATAATCAATTATTTTTTAGATGTAAGAAGGATTAGCCATTGATTTCCATGAAAATGTGATTTATTGTCATCTGGATAAAAACTTACCCCACCATTACCTACTCCCCAAGTTCACCCAATAGGTGAATTAAATACACTTATGAAGAAATATTTGGAAAAGAGGACAATTAATTATCTCGCTCATCCCTAAGAAGAAGAGGAAAGGTATCAACACTTAGCTAGTTTTCTATGCTAGATATTATAGTGATTTTCACATATTATCTCATTTATCCCTCTTAACAAGCAAGTATCCTAATCATCAATATCATAGTTTTGCAGATTAGGAAACTGAGTCCCAAGGAGACTAAAAGTAGCCTGACCAAAGTCAGCAGCTGACGGGTGAGAGCCAGGATTTAGATGCCGTAGGGTCCATGTTCTCTGTGCTATCCCATATATGCTGCCTCTTTCCTTCCTCCCATCTCCTCTCTCTCCTCTCTTGTGTGTGTGTGTGTGTGTGTGTGTGTACATTTTGTATATATTTTGTACCAGTTTACCCTCATTATAATAAAACCATAAGCCAGCAGCAGTATATTAATATTTTTTTGTCTACTCTCCAAAGTGGGGAAAGTGTAGTGTTATGTATTAAATTTTTTTCAAAGGAGTTGGGCTCTGGGCTGTAATTGTGGTGCTGCCAGATCAGACATTAAAGCCTTACATTCAGTGTTGCTGCTGCAGACAGGTAGGAAATGTTTGGTCTTTTGTTGTACAGTAGTTCCCCCTTATCTGGGGTGGGGGGCAGAATACATTATAAGACCCACAGTGGATGCCTGAAACTGAGGTTAGTACCAAACCCTATATATATATATATATATATATATATATATATATATATATATATATATATATATATATATATA
>NW_017732259.1:130106-149966 GCF_001890085.2 Hipposideros armiger | reverse complement strand
GCGCAAGATTTCATCATGATACTTAGAATGATGCTCAATTTATAACTTTTATGTTTATTTCTGGAATTTCCCATTAAAAATTTTGGACTGGTTGACCAAGGGTAACTGAAACCATGGAAAATGAAACTGCCAATAAGGGGGAATTACTGCACTAAATATTAGTTTTACTGTTTCATCATCTACGTGGGGCGTGACTGTTCTCTTTATGTGTATGTCTGTTTTCTCCTGCAGTTTGTGTTTTCTGCAACTGTCAAAATGTGTGTATATTTTAGAGCAGTTAATTCAAAAACTTTGCTGTGCAGTATCACCTTACAATATTAAGATCAGACCCTTTCAATGCAAAAATTAAAAATTAAGTCTCATTAAAAATGATGTGGTTTGTTTAAGAGCAAGATGTTTTTAATTGCCCAGGAAAACACTCTTTGATGCTCATGCGTTCAATCTTTGTTAGCCGTATGGGCTTTAATACAGGCTTTGTATATCACAAAGCCCTCTAGTCACCCTAAAGCCATAATTTGAAAGGGATGGCATGTTAGGATATTGCTCTTTTGAAATAAAAACAAGTTTTCAGGTTACTTTGATTCCATTAGCTTTAAAAGGAGGTAGAGGCCAACTTCACAGAGGCCCATGGCCAGCCTTAGGCTCAGTGAATATGTAGGTACTCTCAACACTTACTTTACAAAACAACGTTGGGTCTCTTGGACCTGGTGACTGGGATTTTTTTGACAGTGTAATGATCTACCCCTACAGCTCTGGGACTGAACACATCACTTTAATCCTCAGACCCGCAGATTTTCCATCTGGCACATCATCATTTAGGTCCTGTCTATCTCCAATATTCTATATTCTAAGGACCTTTCCTGAATCCAGATTCTACAAAAAGGGAAAACCCAAATAATGATCTTGTTCTAGAATCCATTGGTGGTTGAAAATGGAATTTGGGGAATAGAAGAACAACATGTCACTACAACAGTTTCCTGGTGCCCTCATGTCTCAAGTGAACAGTGAACTGAATATTGGGGCATAGTTGGTGGCTAAGCTGTTCCAAACCATAAAGTGACTGAAACATGGATTCCATCACTATGTATTTTACTCCTGTTGCTTCTGCCTATGACTGACCCAGTGGCTCAAAGACAGGTTTGAACAGCTCTTAATCACCTTGGCAATTCTATATGTGGGAACCAAAGAGAGAATAGAGGACACCACCTGCTATAGAGAAAAAAATCTACATATTAGCTAAATTATCAACTGAGATTGTTTATATGACTTAAGAGCTTCCCCTCCTTTTTTTTTTTTTCTTTTCCTGTAGGCTCATTAGTACCTGCTGATCAAAGCCAATAGTTGTGAATGGCTGAAATGCCAAGGGCTGGTGGGTGGTGTGGCATTCTTTAGCACACCCTGTTCCAATCTCCAAAAAACATTCTCTGCTCCTCAGATTCCCTCTATTATGTGTGAGTGTGTGGGTGTGCATGTCAGACATACATACAGCCTTTGATCTAAAGAACAAATATTTTCTCAATAATATGTAAAATACAATATTAGTATCTTTAGAAAAAAAATCGATGTCTTAATTGACCTATAATGTAACATCTAAGTGATAGCCCTTCGTAATACAAACGCATCTTCCAGAAACTCCCACTACCACTTCCAACCAGATTGCTGCCCTCAGCTGCTCCTGTTTAGACATCCTGGAGCTGCCACAGAGTGTGAATTTCAGACATCCAAGGTGCTGGGAATTGAGTCAATATTTTCACATAATGCCAGTTGCCACCAAAATACAGTTACTTACTTAGACTGACAAGTTTTATTTTTTATGCAGCAACAATAGGAGACCCTGATTTATCTTTCCTACATGTTTTCTTGGAAGACTGAAAACACAAACACATTTTTCCAAATCTCTGAAATTTCCTGAGTGAATGATTCATTTACCAAGTGTATGTGGAAGGATCCAAGACCTCTGAGCCACAACCTTCCCTCACCCACAAAGTTACAAAAATTTTTTTTTATTTAAATTTTTTAAAAGGTTAATTTATAACTTAACTTTAAAACACAAGATGCTTTGATGGTGAAATATGTAATGTATAGGCAAAAATGCCTTTCAGACTGCCTGAATGAGGAATGGCTGCAGATTTTCTGTAAAATGTCATGACAGCTTCCTCACGGAGACAGAAGACATGGAGGTTGTTAATGGCAGTGGGGCGGCAGAGTTTCCTATGGATCAGTAGTTTTGCAAACTAAAAATAGTCAGTGATTTGACCTATCCCAATGCAGCACTCAGCTAAAGAGGCTGTTTTGATCCCCATAATCAAGTATTTCAAAAAGTCAAGTCTTTTCAAGTAGATACCTTCAAGTATCTCTGTTACATAGAGCTTTAAAAAAAAATGTGTAATTTACATTCAAATATGTACACTTTTCATGTGCCCATCCTGTAACTATGACACCAGGCTAGTGTTTGTCCTGGTCAGAGGACCTCTAACATCTTAGCCTTACACCTATCTGGGGAAGAGTCTCAGGTGGAAACCCCCCTGCCCACTGTGGAGGGTGAATACTTCCATCCTGGTAAAGTCGAATTGAAAAAGCCAAACTCATTTAATGCCACAGTCAGGGATTAAGGACAGGCCATATTCTTGCAGAAGACACTGGAAATATAGTGAGGAACCATGCAGGGGCTGTGATTCAGGCCACCATGTCAAGGTCAGAAGCTCTGGCAAGCAGGAATAGGGAGACTGGAGAGTGTGTGTTGAGGGAAAGTGGGAAGAAAAAGGTCTGACTTAGCAGGAAAGACAGGGAGCCTGGTTGCCTTTGCTAACTGGTCTACCTGATGCAGCTCTAATTCATAAGTTCGACTCTTGCTGTTTCTCTGCCCTAGAATTTTTCCTTGAGGACCATTTTGCCCTCTCATTGACTTCATAGACTCTGACTGACCTCTGTTATTTCTCCCCATGGCCTGCCGATCGCCAGAAACCTTTCAAATGGACATTCAATATATTTGTCGGTTTTAGTGCCAGTATTTCTGCAAATAATGGTTATATTATTGCCCATTATGTCCCAAAATTGTTTTTTGAGAGAAAAAAATTGAATACCCAATGAATTCCCTTTATTTGATTTTTGCCTGGAATTTTGAGGGTAACAATTGCTTTTTTCAAAATGAAAACAATTCAACTTTTGTCCCAGTTGCTTAACCAGAGTTTTGGAGGAAGAGCTTTTGCTTAAATTCCATCAATAAAGGTCTGCCTTAGAATTCTGAATATTTTCTCATGGTCAAAAACACTAATGACATTTGTACAAGTGATGTTCTTGCTCTGAAAAGTCCAAGTATAAATTCACAGGGAGAGCATTGAAGTTAATATTTTTTCATCCTATCTTAGAGAATTTCAGTGAACCCTGACTATTTCCATTACAAGTTCTAAAAGGAAGAAGGACGTTAAATGAGGTTTTCATTTTCACATTGTTGCTTGTTATTTCCTTGCCACGATAACTTAAGTTATGAAGATAACAGTAAGTTATCTTCCAAAAAAGCACTCAAAGGAATGAACTCTGTGTTTTTCAAAGAAATTTATAATTTTGCAGAATCAATGCACTAGTAGCTGTTCTGTGGTGTATTTAAGTTGTACTTGCGATTACTTAGCATTCTGGAACAACATGGTGGATGATCATGATTTCAAAAGAGCTGATCTCCTTCACTTTGAATAAAATTTTGGATGTGGGTAGAGATTATGAAGATCAAAGTATTTAACAAGGAAAATATAATTACTTTCCAACAGGGTTTCTCCACCTCCTCGCTATTGACATTTTAGTTTCATAATTCTTTCCCATGTGGGGCTGTCCTGTGCATTGTAGGATGTCAGCATCTCTGGTCTCTGTCAATCAGATGTCAATAGCAACCTGTCCTTCAGTTGTGACAACCAAAAATGGTATAGAAATTGCCAACAACCCCCTGGGGGACAAAATCATCCCAATTTGAGACAACTTGTCCACAATCTTTGAATAAAATAAATATGTGCATCATAGAACATAAATTGTGTACATCATAAAACGTAAATGATATCAGTGCTCCATACCTCCATTGGTTAATTTGTAACACATATTATTTAATCTGAATAAAGTGACAAGATAAGAGAAGTGATAATTAATTGAAATTATCTCTGAAATTGCTCAAAACTCAAAACTCGCACTAGTTTCTCTCCCTATAAGTAATTTGGTAAAATCCCCTTGTCCCAAAACAATTTCCTTATCATCTTTAATGTTTCCTAAAATCTCACTATTTAAAGTGTGTCCTAGTGCTCTGAAACTACCAGGAGGGGACCTTAACTGTTGTTCAAATAGTAATATCTAATTAGGATTTGCTCACTGATTTATTACTAACTAAGGTAGCTGGCTGAAACTAAGGCTCTGAAGAAAGAGGACAGGATGGGTATTAGAAGAGAAGGTAGGTAGATAATATACTGGAAAAAATGTGTGCAAAGACCAGAATGGAAGATGACAAAGTCATTACCAATAGGGTTCAAGACCAGTTATTAAACGAAACTATAGCACCGACATCACACATAAATACTTATTAGTTGAAAGTTCAATTTGGGTTGGAATTCCCTGAATTGACTTGGTCTCAATCTACCTTTGTAGTCTATTCCTATTAATTTCTTCAAAAGAAAAAAACACACAAAAAACTTCCATGCAGTTAGCAGTTTTCCTTAATGCCCTGAAATATCTCAAATTTTCTACTTCTGAGCCTTAACTCTTGCCATTTGCTCAGCCAGGAATTTTCTTTTTTCTGTTTCTGTGCCTAGCGATCTCTTTATTTTTTAATTAAAAGATAGAAAGAATTCAAGATAGCTTTCAAGCAGTTAAGGGGTACTCTGTGCTATGGGTCCAGTACGTAAGGACAGTACACAAAGGCAGGAAGACTGCCATCATCCCTAGGTCATGGTCATTGGCCTTGGTCAGAGGCTACCCCCCAAGGCATGTGGGTACTGATTACAGAGAGTGCTAGGCCTCGCTGCCCCAAGTGTGGGCTCTGTACCAGCAATATCGGCCTTACCTGGGAGTTTACTGGAAAGCAGAATCTCATGCCCCACCTCGACCCCATTTGACATTTTAACAACATCCCCAAGTGAACCCTATGACCTTTAAGTTTGTGTAGCACTAGCGTAAGAGACATCGTGTTCTAGAGTGTGTCTTCACAAAATGATCTAGGGGGGAAAAAGGATTATAGGATCAAATACATATGTGGGAATCTCTTCATACTATAGTCACTTTTTAGAGATCCACAATACTGAGGGACGCTGAGAAAGATACTTTGGAAAACCCCAAATTATAACATCAGGCCTTGAATTCCCAACATACTATAATTAAGATTTGGTTATAGAAAACAATTAAAGGGGCTGACATGATGACAGTTATGTTTTGGGTGATAACTTTGAATCAACTTTAATATTTTTTAATGCTAAAATATGGATAAATTTTCACGTCATGGCAGTCAACTTGCTAAATACCATTAGCCTCCAAATTACCGTCAAGGCAATCCAGAAATGCATAATTAGATCAGCGCTCATTTGCCAAATCTAATTGTTTATTTAGTTGGCAATTATTTTTTTTTTGTTGGCTTTTGTTTCAAATCTATTTGATAAAATGTGGACAATTCTACTGTGTTCATTTTCTAGGACTGCTATAACAAAATACCACCAACTTGGGTAGCTTAAACAACAAAGATTTATTAAAGCACAATTATGGAGGGTGGAAGTCCAAAACCAAGATGTCAGCAGATTTGGTTTCTCCTGAGGCCTCTCTCCTCAGGCTTGCAGATGGCTGCTTTCTCACTGTGTCCTCACATGGTCTTTCCTCTGTGAGCACATATTCCTGGTATTTTCCTGTGTGTTCACATTTCCTCTTCTTATAAAGACGCCAGTCAGATTAGATTAGGGCCAACCCTACTGGTCTCATTTAACTTAATCATCTCTTTAAAGACCCTGTTTGTAAATACAATCACACCCTGAGGTACTAGGGGTTGGGGTCTCAACATATGAATTTGGGGAGCACATGATCCAGTTTATGAAAGACACCAAATTGGCTTTCTTTATGAGAGAAAGAAGGCAGAATATTTACTTTTATATGTCTATTTTGAAGGCTTTACATTTTAATTTTCACCCATTGTTTAACCCAATGATTGCGTACCTCAGAAATAATTTTATAGTGAGTAGCCTAAGTCATGACTAATTCTACTGACAAAAATTTCTGCACCTTAAAAAAAATCCTCAACCTTTCCAAGTATGTTACATGGAGAAAGCTTTACTTTTTTGTAAATTTTGTTTTTCAATTACAGTTGACTTTCTGTATCACTTTATGTTAGTGTCAGAGAAAGCCTTACTTCATCAAGAAGTTCCTCAAACTGTGAAGTCTGGTTCAGGCTGGTGTAGCCAGTCATGATTCTGCTCATAATATTCTTCATTCTATCCAACCCTCATGTACAAGGAGCAGACTGTGTGAAGTTTTCACTTTCTTACACTTTATCCACCCAAGCTTATAAACTTTCCTTCTAGTATCCATCTCTAACTCCTGTCCCAGGAAGCCACTGTGGGTTTTTATTTCCCTATCACACATTTCTTACGCATCCAGGTCGAGGTACTCTACTTGGAACCTGAGAGACCTCTTGTAACTGTGCTCTGAACAGCTGAGAAACTCCACAGGACCCTGTTTGCTGAAAGGGCAGAGCGGGGTGAAGCGTGGGTATTGTACTGACCACTGCTTCCTTCGCTCCACTGGGGATATTATTTCCTCATCTGAGCAATTGCCCTTCTCTGCTTCAGCCTGTTGCCCCTGCTGCTTGAGGAATATGCATTTTTAAAATACTCTTCTCTCTTTGATAATAAAGTATTCATTGAAAATTATATGAGCAAACACAGTAGGGGTGGGAAGTGAGAACAATAATGCTATTGAATATATTATGGAATTGTGAGCTAGACTTCCCCAAGTCTAAATAATTCCTTGACTACTTTAGAGCCCTTTCCAGCTGCATCAGCTGCAGCCAGGTTATCTCATTATATCTAGAGATTTACCCTAGCAACAAAGACAGTCAGGAAAAATCTATCATCAGTTTATTTTTCATTTCTACCAATGCACTTTAATGTTAAGATATTTGCAAAAAAAAAAAAAGTGGAATAAATGAAGCATTATACTTGACCATAACATTATGTTTGTACGGCATTTTAATTTTCATATTGTATATGTTTATATATATATTTTTTCAAAAATAATTTCATTATTATGCATTTGGTTCTTAGAACAGTCCATTGAGGAAGATCAGGCAAATTGCTTTCCCAAGAGATGCCATGTTGCCCGTTGGTAACAGACATGATTCTAGAATCCAAATTTCCACCCTCCTAAATTCAGTTCTATTCAACTAATATTAATTGAGCAGCTACTATGTTTCAGACACTGTCCTGAACATTGAGATACATCAGTGAATACTATAGTGATCTCCACCTTTGGGGAACTTGTCTAATTGTAAAAAAAAAAAAAAAAGATAATAAATTATGATAGACAAAATAAATATATAACTTGTTTAATAATTAGAAAGTGGCAAGTATTATGGAAAAAGGAGTGATAGAGTAGTAAGAGAGATCATGAGTCGGGGGGTTGGAATTTGAGTTAGAGTTGTCAGAAGAGGCAACTGAGAAAATGATATTTAGGCAAAGTATGGTAAACAGTGATTTTGATATTTAGTAATTTATCTACTGTGTATTCCTTCCACTTGGACATTGGTTATAGCATAATTACCCAAACAACCTGCAAATATTTTCTTAGAAACCTTAACACCATGGAGTGATTAAAAAGAACAATTGGCATTGGCCTACACTTCTAAAAAATTACAATGTGGAACTAGGGAAAGCCAGCCTTCTTCTCCCACTGAGTCCTGGCAAGCAGGAAATGGCAATGCCTTTTTAAATTTGTTTTGGCCCAACTTTACTGAGGAATAGCTGACAAATATAATCGTATATATTTAATGTGTACAACATGATGAGTTGATATACATATCCATTGTGGAATAATTACCAAAATCAAGATAATGAGCACATCCATCACCTCACATAGTTAACTTTTTATGTGTGGTGAGAACACTTAAAATCTACTCTCAGCAAATTTCAAGTATACAATGCCATAGTGTTAACTGCTGTCACCATGCTGTACATTAGATCCTCAGAACTTATTCTTCTTAGAAGTGAAACTGTGCGCCCTTTGACTTACATCTTTCCATATCCCACCCTCTACACCCCCAGGCCCTGGCAACCACCATTCTATTCTGTTTCTATGAAATTGGCTTTTCTTTTTATTCCACATATGAGTGATACCATAAAGTATTTGTCTTTCTCTGGCTTATTTCACATAGCATAATGCCCTCCAGTTTTATCCATGTTGTCACAAATGGAAGAATTTTTTCATTTATATTACTGAATAATATGTATTATATATATAATATAATATTATATATATATATACACACACACACACACACACACACACACACACACACATTTTTTTATTCATTTATCAGTGGACACTTAGATTGTTTCCATATCTTGGCTATTGTTAATAATGATGCAATGCATGTGGGAGTGCAGCTATCTTTTTGAGGTACTGATTTCATTTCTTTTGGATTTATACCCAGAAGTGGGATTGCTGAGTCATATGATAGTTCTATTTTTAACTTTCTGAGGAACCCCCGTATTGTTTTCCTTAATGGCTGCACCAATTTACATTCTCACCAATTGTGCACAAAGGTTCCCTTTCCTCCACATTCTTGCCAGCACTTGTTATCTCTTGTCTTTTTGATAATAGCCATCCTAACAGGTGTGAAGGTGTGAGGTGCTTATCTCATAGTGGGTTTGGTTTGCATTTCCCTGATGACTATTGACATTGAGCACTTTTTCATGTGCCCATTAGCCATTTGTACGTCTTCTTTGGAAAAATGTCTATCCAGTTCTTTTACTCATCTATTAGTTGGGTTCTGGGGGTGTTTTTTGTTGTTGAGTTGTATGAGTTCTTTATATATTTTGGATATTTACCCCTTATGATATAGATGGTTTGTAAATATTTTCTCCCATTCTGTAGGTTGCCTTTTCAATTTATTTATTGTTTCCTTTGCTGTACAATAGCTTTTTAGTTAGATTTAGTTTCACCTGTTTAAAAAATAAAACTTTTTTTGCATGTACTTTTGGTGTCTTACCCAAGGAATCATTGCCAAGACCAATGACAAGAGTGTTTTGCTCTGAGGTCTATGGTTTGAGGTCTTATGTTTAAGTATTTAATCTATTTCAAGTTAATTTTTATGAGTGGTGTAAGATCAGGGTCCGGTTTTATTCTTTTGCATATGGATATGTAGTTTCCTGAGCACTGTTTATTGAAGAGCGTATTCTTCCCCGTTGTGTGTTCTTGGTGCCCTTGTCAAAAATTACTCAATGGTATATGTGTGGGTTTATTTCTGGGCCCTCTATTCTATTCCACTAGTCTGTACATCTGCTTTTAATGCCAGTACCATACTGTTTTGATTACTATAGCTTTGTGATATCATTTGAAATCAGGAAATGTGAGGTCTTCAGTTTTCTTCTTTTTCATTAAGATCGCTTTGGCTATTTGGGGTCTTTTGAGGTTCCATACAAATTTTAGGATTGTTTTTTTCTATTTCTGTGAAAAATGCCATTGGAATTTTGATAAAGATTGAACTGAATCTGTAGATCACTTTGGGTAGTATGGACATCTTCACAATGATAATTCTTCCAATCCATGAACAAAGAAAGGTTTTTATTTATTTGTTTCTTCATATTTTTTTTTCTCATCAGTGTGTTATATTTTTAAGTGTACAGGCCTTTCACCTCTTTGGTTAAATTTATTCCTAAGTGCTTTATTGTATTTGATGTTATTGTAAATGGAATTGATTTCTTAACTTCTCTTCTAGATAGTTCATGTTTAGTGTATAGAAATACAATTGTTGTATGATGATTTTGTATCCTGTGACTTTACTGAATTCATTTAGTAGTTCTAACAGTTTCGTTTTGGTTTTGTGTGTGTGTGCATTCTTCAGGGTTTTTTATATATAAGATCATGTTATCTGCAAACAGAGATAATTTTACTTCTTCGTTTTATATTTGGATGCCTTTTATTTCTTATTATTGCCTAGTTGCTATGGGTAGGACTTCTGGTTTTTGAATAGAAGTGGTAAAAGTAGGCATCCTTATCTTGTTCCTGATCTCAGAGGAAAGGCTTTTAACTTTTCACCATTGAGTGTGATGTTAGCTATGAATTTGTCATATGACCTGTGTTATGTTGACTTACATTCTTTCTATATCTAATTTGTTGATTTTTAATCGTGAAAAGATGTTAATTTTATGTAATGCTTTTCTGCATCTATTGGAATGATCATATGATTCTTATCCTTCATTCTCTTAATGTGTATTATATTTACTCATTTTCATCTCAAGGATGAATCCTACTTGATCATTGCCTTTTTAAGACAGGCAATTCCCAACTTTTAAAGAAGATCATAGATGTAAAGAAGTAAAAGATGTTTCTTTCAATGCTGAATCCATGGCCATGATGGGCTGATTAACATGGCTTCTAAGATGCTCACATAAATATATGGGTACAAGCCTGCTTACATAGTGATAAGAAGTTAGGACTTCTCTTTGTCACTAAGATTATCCCTTAAGGGCTTCAGTGACCTCTAGGTCATTGAAGACCCAGCTCCTTAATGTTAATAAAAAATGGAGAAAAGAAGATAGAAGTTCACAAGGAGAATCTGGTGTCCACTTTGAGCAGCAAAAAGGAGACTTTGACCAATTTGTGACCTAAATGCCATAAAAGCAAAACTGATATTTCTTAGAGGTGCCCTTTATGCTGTGATCTCAAATTACTTCAATGAGGTGGCATAGGACAGGCTAGATAATCCTGTGGTAATAAATAACCCTCAATCTCAGTGGTTTAAAATAGCATAGATCTCATTTTCCTTCCTACTACGTGTCCCATCGGGAGTTCTCAGGTTATCAGGGACCTTCTGTTCCTCTTCATTATCCTCACTCAAGGGCTTGGGCTGATAGAGCAGCCAGTTTATGACTGAAACACACCAGTATTTGTAGCTGAGGGGAAAGTGAATATGGACAAGCATATATTAGCTTCTAAAGCTTCCATTTGGAAGTGGTACATGTTGTTTCTATTGACTGAAGAAAGTTAACCTGGACAGACCTGTGTTCAAGTACTTGTAGAATGAAATCCTATCCCTTGACTAGAAGAAAAAACAGAATAGTTGTGAATCACATAGAAATTAGCACAGTGGGTAAGATGTTGTAACTTCTGTATATCCTGAGACCTAAAAACAAAATATTGAAGAAGGTGCTATTTTTTTTTAAGAGGTGTCCTTTGCTGCTGAGACTGGATATCGGAGTCTTCTTATGAATTTCTTTATTTTTCATGGAGTAGAAGGACAGGATATATTTTTTCTTTTTCTTTTTTTTTTTTCCGAATAGTGCTACTCTTTTTTTTTTTCTTTATTTTATTGTTAGTTTCAGGTGTACAGAACAATGCAGGATTCATTTTTTCCTACAGTTTGAAGTTGAAGAGACAAAGTTGAAGGTCAACACCAATGAAAAAGACACCGTTTCATTGAGTATATTGGCTATGCATTAATGATGAAGTGATTGTCTCAAAAGCCCATCTTGATTTGAGAAAAAAAACAACAGTCTTATCTTTCAATAATGAAACTTTAGAAAAATTACAACTCTGCACCATAGACAATACTTTGTTCTTTTATCTTCATGACTTCTGTGATGCAATTCTAAGATATTAGTGTCCATGGCAACGAAGAAGGGCTTATGTGGGTAGAAAGGTCTGAAAAATATCACAGGTTAGATAATCAATGGGCATAGGTCAGTAATGGAGACAGAACTGGGGAGGACAAATGGATATGAAAAGTCACTTAGGAAATAAATTCATCCTAAGGATCAGGTAAAATGAGACAGGACAAGCAGGTCTCAAAGGCCTGATTCAGAAGAAAGCAAGAGATAGGGAACTCAGTCAGCAGCCCTGAGGAGCAAGAGATGCCCATGTGATCACTTGTCCTAGAGCAGACAGTGGAGACCAGAATTGCAGGTGACATGGGCTTAGTAAGGCATTGTTTCAGTGAGGCTGCTTACCTGTCTTTAGCCACACTAGGGGTGGGGGAATCTAGATATCTATATTTAAGTGTAGATCTTTAGGAAGCTTCCAAAAATGTATATATTTATTTGGAAAAATTGATTCTCAATCTGCAAAAACAATAATAACAGGTAGTTTATATTTGCATGTGTAACCTGAATATGAGGAGACTTTCTTGGCCTAGCTCTAAGGCCAGGCTCTGTAGGGGTGACATATCGCAAAGGAATCACAGGTCTAGCTCAGAAAGCCTTGAAGGATAGCATGGGTCTGCTCTGAAGTTTTGACTAAGGGTAGATAGGGGAGAAAGGGTTTAAGCAGCAAAAATTTGCTTAATTTTTTTTTTTGCAAGTTTTGCCTTTCCTCAAATGTCCTTTTTCATGTTACCACTCCATTATCGTATGGTATGGCATAGTGGCCAATGACAGACTTGGAATTCCAGTTACCTGGTTTGAATCTTTGTTCTGCCGCTTGTTTGCTGAGCTTTCCTAAGGTTTGGAAAAAAAGTTCACTCATCTGTAGAATAGGAATAATGATAGGGTAGTTATGAGGATGAGATAACATGTGTATAACAAACCTAAAGTAGGACGTGGCACATAGAAAGATCTAATGAAGTATTAGCTGTTATTATTATATTCAGAACCCCAGCTTCTAGAAACGTTTCTTTTCCACTCCCTCTTCTTCTCTTTTCTGACCCTCTTTATTTTTATTTTCATCTATTTATTTATGGCTTCTTCACTTCTGCATCTTTGTGAATCACTCCATTTCCATATGGGAGCAGCTTGCCTACTCAGAAGATGAGAGAGTGGGAAAAGCAGTAAATATCTACACTAAACATGTTTTGTCTCAATCACACATCCAACGAACTCTAAGGGCCATGTAGTGGCCTCTCTAACTAATTTTAATTTTCTTCTTTATTAGAAATGGCTAATAAACTCATTCAGTGTTTAGGCCAGTCTGTGCAGGATTTTGACATGCCCATGAAATCTACCTCTGGCAACTCCATCAGTGCAAGAATTCTCATTTTCCATTCAGGTTCTAAACATTTGTACTTAGAGACTTCTTCACCAATTTGATAAAATGCTGGCTTCATTCCAGTGTGATGCTAATGATAATATTGGGTTGTCGGAAAAGTCATGACGCATTTTTGCAACAAAAAACAGAAAAAATACTTCATGACTTTTCCGACAACCCAATAATTGCAGCCAATAAATGATTATGGACTACAGGTTATATCTTATGCTTGCTACTTTTCATACATTGTTGCATTTAATCTTCGTAATGAACCCTATGAGATAAGTAGTAGTTTTTCAGGAATGGGGAAACCAAGACTTTGATAGGTCAAGTAACTCACCTAGAGTCACACATCCAATAAGTGCTGGAGTCAGATTTTGAACACTGGCCATGCCTGAATTGGGAGCCACTTCTAGTAAGTATCTTTGCTTTTTTACAAGGTAAGAAAATAACTGTGGTTTATTCCAGCATCTTGATTGTCTATCCCAGGTTCTCTGGCAGCTACCATGCTGTAAGCTCACTGTTCTCTATAGGTTAGTAGGGTGGGTGGTAGACTTCATCGCTCTGTGACAGGAAGGTCTTTTCTTATGTGGAGTTGGAATGGAAAACACGTTCCTAGTAAGGAGATATGTGGACACTGTGGTAATTTTTGTGAAAAACTATTGAATTGTGAGTTCAAATATCAAAGCCATCTGTTGCTGGTTGTATGAATTTGGGCAAGCTACTTTTTACTTCTTTGTGTCTCAGGTTTATCAGCTGATATATGGGGATAATAACAGTATTAGCTGCATAGGTTTTTATAAGAAGTAAATGGAGAATATCATGTAAATTCATAGAACTATTTTTGGTGAATAGTGAATACCCTATAAACTTTATCATCATCATCATCATCATCATCATCATTATCATCATTATCTCCTCATTATTGTTATTACTACTTACAGTATTCTTGCTGATTCTGCTGTTATTCTAGAAGTTAGAACTCACAGTTAGATCTCTCTTAGTTAATATCACGAGTCAGGGAATAAGCTAAGCCAACAAGAATAAATGCTGTTGCTGAAGGACTAGAAGGAGACCCAGTTTTGCAGGTAGTATTCAAAGAGGGCAATGGGATTATCCCTCTCCTGCACCTTTCTGTCTAAAGACTTCAGAGGGCTGTCTGTAAGAGGACTAGTAGCCTGTAGGAGACGTGGATATATGCTTGTTACAGGTCCACAAATATGACAAAAATTGCATGTTTACTTACCTAAAAAACAAATAAATAAACAGGTCTTTATGCGGTCCACTCTTGCATATCTCTTTCATTCAACCCACATTCCAAGCGTCAGCCTTTCTGGTCATCCCCTTTCAGGCTCCATTTTTGGAACAGTATGGTGATGTGGTCAGTGGATATTAATGAGCCAGTCTCTTAAAGCTCTCAATTAATTGATGTGCACCTTTCCAGTGTAAGTCAGAGGGCTGGGGCAATGGATTTTGATGGCTCGTCGCCCAGCCGTTGGGCCACACAAGACACCTCTGTTTGAAATATAGAATAGTATAAATGCTAAGTACTCCAAACCAGCCATGAGTCACATAGCAAGTTCTCATAACTCATTCCCTCAACACACACTAACCCACACCCCCAGTGGAATGCTGGCTACATCTTGCTTTTTTGTTTCTTAATATCTTCATTACTACTGTTTCCAAGGAGCTCCCATGCGCCATCCTCTTGGGTTAAGAGGGTGGTCAGTTGGTGTAAGAATTCCAGGCTGTGAATCCACTCTCTCCTTTCCTTTTTTTTTTTTCCCCTGTTTCCTGTTTGTTGAATGGAGATCCTAACACCTTCCATTCCCCTGGAACATAAGAAAAGAATTTAATGAGTTTAAACCTTTAAATCTCTTCCCAAACAAAACACAACTATGAATGGCTTCAGAGAAAGACCCAGACATCATCTTTCCCATCACCACCATCTTATTTTCTATTAATTAGTCTCCAGTTATCACAGAACAGAAAACAGAGTGACCTTAGCTCTGACGGTCAAGAATTTGCATTTCTTTCTCTCTCCAGCACATCCTGTAATAGCCACCTGAGGCTGGCAGTGAGAGGCCTGCAGTAAGTAACTGAAGCTCACACTTTGTCTTCTACCTCTCTTAATCTTTCTTTGGGATCTGCAATTGGGAGAAAGGTGAATTTGTCACTTAGAAGCACTGTTAACCTTGTGGAATAAAGACAGCCTTCCTGTGGAGCCAGAGTTCACTCAATCGTGCCTTGGGTCTATGTGTACACAGTGATGCTCTTTTGTTTTGATTCAGAGAAACATCATCTGCTTTTATAAGATCATAAGACAATAATGAAGACTGAGCAAGTCTTCTCATTCCAGTGGTGTGGGCTGGCTTTAGAATGGAGAACAAAGTGTAATTTTGAACCTATAATAGGATTAATTCAAACTGACAGAGTGAGAAAATTAATTTTTCAGGTTGCCATTTATTTCTTTTCTCTGTCAGTCAGTCAACAGTTATTTATTGAGCACTTTCTGAGAGCTCTGCATTGAAAGGCAAGGAGAAGCAGCATAAGACATGACCTCTGTTTTTACCACTTCCTGTTTGCTTGGTGAGAAAAAGCCAGCATCTGTGGTCTCATAAAAATAACTCTTACTTTGGAAACAGACCCTTGGTCTTGTCATAGTTTGTTGAGTAGCATAGTATGCGGTGAAATGATAGTGTCCTGAAATTGTGCTCTCCGAGCTGTAAAATCAGGCACTGTCATTAACTATCAATGGAACATTGGAAAAATTCCATATCTCTCATCCACTTTCTAATCTGTGAGAATGAAGTTAACAGTAGTGCCCAACTGAAAGAGTTGTTGAGGCCTTAGAGTTAAAACTTGGCTAGCATCACATTAAAGACACATTAAGTGTGACATATTATTAGTTTGATATTTCAGGCAAGCCCATGAAAGTCTCCAGGAAAGACAAGAGACCTGAAATGTGCTGTGTGCTTCCTGCATTCTAATGCCATATGGGACACATCACATATGCATTTTTAATATGTCCTCACAAATACCTTGTGAAGTTGATAAGGGAGACTTGAAAATGTTCAAATAGCATCCTAACCTTTCCTGTGTGGTGAAGGGCGAAGCTGAGTTTCAAACTCTGATCTGTCTGAATCCAAAGCCTGTGCACTTTCTACTATTGCACAATCTCTCTGAGCCTCAGCTTCCCCTTGTTACAAAATGTTTGGGTGGATCACCTAAGTTAAGTTCTAAATTTTGTGATTCCTAGTTATCCACCCATCTAGTGAAACTTGATTTTTAGTTTAAGGAAGGTAAGAGTTGGAGCATTTAGAAGTATTAGTACATGAAGCAACAGTAGAATTTGGCTATGTGTAAGGGAGGAGAGAGGACATTTTAACTCGGTATAAATACTAGAATAATGGTGGGATGGTAGGAATGATAGGTAGAGAAGACAAGGAAAAAGTTATTTCTCCCAAGAGGAGGATGCTATTGAGGAAAGGTAGAAGATAAGGCTGTTCTCCTTCCTAATATCTTGACCCAGGGTCTTTCAACCTCAGAACTATTGAAATTTTAAGCCAGATAAGTTTTGTTGTGGAGGCTGTCCTGTGTGTCATAGGATGTGTAGCAGAATCCCTATCCTATACCCACTAGGTACCAGTAGCATCCTCCTGCTTGCAACAACCCAAAATATCTTCAGAATTGTCTAGTGTCCCTGGGAGGAAATTTCACCCTTGATTGAGAACCACAGCCTTAACCTTATCGTTTACATCATAGTGTAAGGGTAGGAAAATCAACTTCATTATTTGCAAGTTTAATCTTGCTGTTGTGGGCTTATATTTACCTAATAAAATGGTTCTTCATCTTTACTGTGTATAAGAATCACCCAGGGGAACATGGTAAAATAGATTCTTGATTTTCCTTCCACTGAAAACTTGTTGTAATGAGTTTGGATTAGAACCCAAAATTTGGTTTTTAACAACCCCTGCTTCTGGTGCCTACCCCAGGTGATTCTGACACAATTCAGAGACCCCATTTTGAAAAAAACACCCAGTTGCTATAGCCAGGGTCACCTTGACAGTTTGAATGATAGAAAGCCTTGGGAACCAGTAATGTGAATTTCAACCTTTACTTCTTTATTTACTTGGAACTGTATAGTGATCTGGTTAAGCACGTAGCATATGAAATCAGATATCCTGATTTCAAAGCATGGCTTCATCAGTTAAAGGATGTATAGCCTTAGGTGAATAATTCAACATTATGTGCCTGTGTTTCCTAATCAGTAAAACGAGAAACATTGTTAGCACCTGTTTTTTAAAATGGAATTATATGTGATTGGACACATTAAAAAAAAAACAAAAAAAACTAGTAGTAATTGTTCCTGCACAAAGTGTTTAATAAATGTTTAGAGGGAGATCCGGTCAAGATGGCAGAGTACATAAATGCTGTACTTACATTTTCTTGCGACCATATCAAAATTACAACAAAACTACAAACAACTGTCATTGAGAATCACCTGAGTCTAGCTGAACTGAAGCCCTATAACTAAGGATATACAGAAGAAGCCACCTTGAGACTGAGAGGAGGCAGAGAGGCATAATGGGCTGGACCCACACCCGCATGTGAGCATTAAAAATCGGGAGGGATATCTCGGCTGTGGAGGTCCCCGCCAGAGGAGTGAGGGATCTCAGCCCCATACCAGTCTTCCCAACCCAGTGTTTCAGTGCCAGGGAGAGAAGTCCCCATAACCTCTGGCTGTGAAAACCAGCAGAAATTTTGGCTGAGTGAGATGAGGGTGGCTGGAGTCCCAGGTGCTCCTCTTAAAGACCCACACATGGACTTATTCGCTGTTGGACTTCCCCTCTCTGAGCTTCAGCACTGGAACAGCAGCTCAAAAGACTCTGAGGACATACAGGGAGGAACTGAAGTGTCTGGCTTCAGAGCAAGGGCTGGAGGGGAAGTTTTCTCCCAGATGGAAGAGCTGGCAGAAGCCATTATTTCTTTGTTGAGCCCTCTCCCCTCTCTGCACAGGTGGCCACCATATCTGTGTCTCCATCAACCTGGCTAACACGGTTCATTTACCCTGATTCCCTGAAACCTGCCCCACCCAAATTTCAGGTCCACCTGAGCCACTTCCAGTGGCTTTTCCATATTAATTGCTTGTCGTGGCTCATGCTGCAGACTTTCCTAAAATTTCTCAAAGGCTCACAAAACCCAAACAAGCAGCATCTCTGGCTTCAGCATGTTTTGTACATCTGGCTGAGCAGCCCTAAGCCTGGCACTAGTAACAGCTGGCCTTGGTTCACAGCTTGGCCTCTCGAGATACCTGAAAGCCCAGTGTGAGACAGCCATCTGCCGATTGCTTTGTGGCTCATGCCAGGTGGCGTCAGACAGGGCACAGTCTGCTACTGAACTTGGCCTGTGGTGAGGCCCCTCCCAGGAGGCCCCAGGAATGGCATGCCCCGTGGGTATCTTCTTACCCAGCTGGTACATCGCTTGGCCACCTATGGGGACAACATACCCAAAGGGCACACTGGGCAGACATCAGAGCCCTGCTGAAGCGAATCCTGTTCCATAGGGTCAACCCCTGTGCAACAGGCCCTCTACTATAGTCACAGCCAGTACTCACAACCAATCAGCCCGAGGATGTATCACTCCCATTGATGTACAAAGAGCAACCAAGGCTCAAATACATCAGAAGAAAACACACAACCCACACAAGGGACACTCAGCACAGTTGATCAGGAAGACTATGCCACTTAGCCCCACAGCAAAGCTACTATATAAAACCACTCTACTAAGATCTGGAGACATAGCAGCCCTACCTAATACATAGAAACAAACATAGGGAGGCAGCTAGAATGGGGTGACAAAGAAACATGTCTCAAATAAAAGAACAGAACAAAGCTCCAGAAAAAGAACTAAACAAAATGGAGACAAGTGATCTACCAGATGCAGAGTTCAAAACACTGGTTATAAGGATGCTCATGATCTCAGGGAGAACTTTAACAAAGAGTTAGAGAACATAAAAATGGAGATAGCAAGCATAAAAATGAAACCAGTCAGAAATAAAGAATACAACACTGAAATGAAGAATACTTTAGAAGGAATCAACAGTAGATTAGATATAGCAGAGAACTGGGCCAGCGATTTAGAAGATGAGGTAGCAGAGAACACTCAATCAGTGCAGGAAAATAGGAAAAAGAATGTAAAAAAAATGAGGATAGTTTAAGGAGCCTCTGGAACATCAAGAGTACCAACATGATATCATAGGGGTATAAGAAGGAGAAGAGAGAGAACAAGGAGTTGAAAACCTATGTAAAGAAATAATGATGGAAAACTTCCCTAACCTAGTGAAAATATAAATAAATATAGAAGCCCAGGAAGCACAGACCATCCCAAACAAGATGAACCCAAAGAGGCCAACACCAAGGTACATCATAATTAAAATGCCAAAGGTTAAAGATAAAGAGAGTATCTTAAAATCAGCAAAAGAAAAGCAGTTAGTTATCTAAAAGTGAACTCCCATAACACTGTCAGCTGATTTCTCAACAGGAACTTTGCATGCATAAGGGATTGGCAGGGAATATTCAGAGTGATGAAAAGCAAGGACCTACAACCAAGAAGATTACTCTACTCAGCAAAGCTACCACTTAGAATTGAAGGACAGAGAAATAGCTT
>NW_017732259.1:128621-130031 GCF_001890085.2 Hipposideros armiger | reverse complement strand
AGGTGGCTGAATGGGTAAAAAAACACGATCCTTACATATGCTGCCTATAAGAGACTCACTTCAGATCGAAAGATACACACACAGACTGAAAATAAAGTGATGGAAAAAGATATTTCATGAAAATGGAAATGAAAAAAAAAAAAAGCTGGAGTAGCAATACTTATACCAGATAAAATAAAGTTTAAAACAAAGGCAATAACTAGAGATGAAGAAAGACACAGTAATTTAACTTCTGGCTATTTATCCAAAGAAACCCAACACACTACTTCAAGGGGACCCGTGCATCCATATGTTCATTGCAGCATTGTTTACAATGGCCAAGATATGGAGGCAGCTTCTGTGTTTGTGAATGGATGAATGGATAGGAGGCGGTACATATATACAATGGACTATTGCTTGGCCAGGGAAGGGAATGGGTTCTTTCTATCTGCAGTGGCATGGATGGGCCTGGAGGTTATTGTACTGAGTAGAGTATCAGAGAGTGGAAGACAGAGGCAAAGTGATTTGGGTGAGATGTGGAATCTGAAGAACAAAATAAACAAACAAAACAGAAACAAACTCATAGATACAGAGACTATTTTGATGGTTGCCAGATGGGCCGGGGTTTGGATGGGTGGGTGAAAAAGGAGAAGGGATTAAGAAGTACAAATTGGTTGTTACACAGTAGTCATGGGTATATAGGTTACAGCATAAGGAATACAGTCAATAATATTGTAATAACTATGTATGGTGTCAGATGGGTACCATATTTGTTGGGGTGATAGTTTGGAGGGGATTTCGGGGGCAGGGTGAAAAAGGTAAAGGGATTAAGAAGTACAAATTGATAGTTACAAAATAGCCATGGGGATGTAAAGCATAGGTAATATAATCAATAATATGGTAATGACTATGTATAGTGCTAGTTAGGGAGATCATTTCTTAAATTATATAAATGTCTAGCCACTATGCTGTACACCTGAAATTAAAAAAATATTGAATGTAAACTGTAATTGAAAATTTTAAAAAGGGGGAGGAAAGGTGAAGGGGAATAAGAGGTTCAAATTTCCAGATATAAAACAAATAAGTCATGGGGATGTAATGTACAGCATGGGGAATATAGTCAATAATATTGTGATATCATGGTACAGTGTCAGATGGTTGCTGGACTTATCATGGTGACCACTTCTTTAGGTATATAAATGTTGAATAATCATGGTGTACTGCTGAAACTAATATAGTATTACATGCTAGCTATATTTTAATTACAATCTTAAAAAATAATAAAGTCTATGGTTAATAATAAAAAAAATGTTTAGAGGTAGTGGCAAAGGTTAATTAAAAATAAAAGGCGTGGAATCTTGCAGTCACAGCATTGTGTGGGCATTCCTGACCTTTTTTCAGAATCTGTGGTGCACTTAGAACAGGATTTTC